>NC_051180.1:193420549-193700330 GCF_013339695.2 Rhipicephalus sanguineus
AAGAAAAGGCCGCTCAAGCATTATCAAAGAACTTTGTACAGGTGAGCCGCAAAGCCTGCAGAGTGAAGACTAAGGCGATAGCCATGTGTAATGAAATGGAGCTCTCCAAATTAGCCAATGCAATTAGCAAATGCAAGAAAGGAACTTTGGACGTGTTTTTCGCTGTTAAAACGCACAAGCTGGATATGCCGTTCAGGTGTATCGTTAGTGAACGCGGTACATGGTTACAGCAGGTCAGCTCTTTTTTACTTGACCACTTGAAAACCCTTGATTTGCGTGATCCATTCCTAACAAGAAATTCGACGGATGTTATTACCTTTTTAAAAGAGCAGACAGAAATAGGATATTTATTTTCGATTGATGTCGAGGATTTATTTTACTCCGTACCGCATGCAGAGCTGTTTATGTCTGTCAGAGAGTGCATTGAGTTTAATGGGACTATTGCCTTTCAAAATTCAGCGGGCATTAGTGTTGAAAGGTTTATGTCTCTCCTCGAGTTCTACCTTCGGTCTACAGTCGTATCCTTTGATGCAGGCTTGTTTATCCAAAAGAAGGGGATATGCATTGGATCCTGTGTTGCCCCAGTGTTGTGTAATATTTTTGTATCGTCTATTGACCGTGATTTAGAATCCACCATTGACAAAGGCACAGTCCTGCGAATTTTTAGATACGTTGATGATTTTTTGGTGATTTTAGGAACCTATTTTGACTTGACCTATGACAACACTGTGCAAAGCGCTTTGTGCTCCTTTAGAAAGTTAGGAAAAGGTCTTAATTTTACCCATGAGCTGCCGGTGAACGATTGTCTGCAATTTTTAGACATTAATATCAAGTGTGTCGAAAGACAGGTGTGTTGGATGTATTTACCAAGAGCCAAGAAAGAGTTGTTGCCGTATGGGTCCGCACACTCTAAAACTATCAAGAGGGCTATCGCTTCCCTTTGCCTTGAATCTGCCCTGACTAAGTCTTGTGAACACATGGTTGAGAGGAGCTTTACGGTCCAGATTCACAGACTGCAAAACGCGGGTTTTCCTAGCTCTGTTGTGTCTGCTGTAGCAGAAGCATTGCTACAAAAAATGAAAGGGAAAAGAAAAAACACAAAGGCTTGGCCTGAGCACAGGAGACCGCAAGTAGTTCCCTACACGCACAGAGTTGCGCATGGCCTGAAAAAGGTTGCCGTCAGGTATGGTGTGCCTGTGGTGTTCTCGGCGCCAAGGAAGCTGAGTGGGTTATGCGCACGTATTGGACGAGAGAAGAAACCACAGTGTGATACGAAACATGGCCAGATCTTTGTGGATTGTGCTGTTGGCGTCATATACGAGATACCACTGACTTGTGGAAAGGTTTATATAGGCCAGACGGGTCGCTGTGTAAACACTAGAGCGTGGGAACATTTCAAATCGTTAGAAAAGGGAACAGGATCAAATCTGGCCCTTCACTGTAAACAGTGCAAATGTGAGCCGGTACTGAATGATTTGAGAATTTTGGGCCGAAGTCATGAGAAAATGGCACGTGAAATACTTGAGGCCTTTCATATTGCGATGAAGGGCGAAGCATGTTGTAGTGATAGCTCTGTGGCATTGCGCAGAATAGAACAAGATTTCCTGCAATCTTTTCTGTAATCACGAGAAGGAAATGAGGTTGCGAAGATGACATACGGTAATAGCATGCCATGTTTTGTGATATGCCTATATGGTTAGTTCGGTTGATGTAAAGAGCGATAGTGATATGACCATGTGACCGCATGAGTGTATATATTTGAGCCTCGCTTTGGTGATTAAAAGAGTTGGTAGTCTAGCCGCTTTCCTGTCTCCTTCACCGTTTCCTGTGTTCGTCTGTTTTCGGCTGGTTTAATTCCTTGATGCTAGAATGCGCGTGGTGATGTCATTAATTTGGACTTTATACGGAAAATTACGGCAACGGCGACGGCAAAAGTCCGCCGAGAGTGTCCATATAATTGCTATCGCAAGGGTCAATGTACGGGGCAGATTTTGCGCCCCCCCCCCTCTTAGGTGATTAGGGGGGGGGGCTTCCCCCGCTGTGCGCACGCCTATGCTCCTGAGATGATTTTTTCCATGAGATTTGCAATGAATCGAAATATTTCTAGCCTTCATAAGAGCCCCATGATAATACTCAGGTGCTTGAATGTTAATGCAATATGCTTCTGTATTGCACTCCAGGATGTAAAATTCGCTGCTCCAAAGTGCTCCAAAACGGAAATTTTGCTGCTCCAAAAATTGCTCCAAATCAGAAGTCCTCGGTAGCATCACTGACAATGTTAATAGCTAACACGCAGCGCCCTCGTGCGACGCTGTTGCTTTGTGTGCTGTGAGCATAGGCGTATCTACCTGGGGGGGGGGCAAGGGGGGCGCTAGCCCCCCCACTGAGAAATGTTAGGGGAGCGGAGCCCCCCCCCCCCCACTCTCGCCAGTGGTTATCGTCGGCTGCAGACTTGGAAACAAACAAGTCAGGCAAAGTTTTACTTGAACACAGCAATAACGTCACTAAGGTGCGTATTTGGGCCGGTTGGTACATGTTCAACGATACGAGAAACAGCGCGACACACAGGACAGTGAAAGAGACGGACCAAGCGCTGACTTACAACCAAGGTTTTATTTCGTACATGGGGGTATATATAGCACAAGCAACATGAAAGGAAGGAGAGGAGAACAGTGACGTGGAACTTTTTCATGAATTCTATGAACGCTTCTGAAAAAATAATAAAACCATCATCCACTAGACAGATGGGCAATTTCCCTGGTGAGGAGCGCTAACGAAGGCACACTCACGCACCTATCACCTTTTTTGTCAATGCAAAATGCCTCATAAATCTCACGTGCTCGTTGATCACTGTATCGCCGAAGTATCTTACATTGATCGAACATTGCATGACAGCCGCATACGGAGCTGTGCGCAGCTAGGTGGCTGCCCACAGAACCCCTCATTAGATTGCGGTGTTCCCTGAGGCGGTCATTTACACACCGACCAGTTTGGCCGATGTAGCAGCGACCGCATGAGAGGGGGATTTCGTATACCGCCTTATGACAGCATTCAACAAACTTTTTGGCGTGTTTCTTATCACACACGCGAGGCCCTCTGTCTTCTCTGTTCACCTTACATACCAGAGAACTTATTTTTTGCTGAAAAGACAACTCTGATGCCCGCTCTTTGTGCTACTTTTTTTAAACAATGCGACACCCTATGCAAATACGGAATTACCGCTGTTTTTCAAAGTGGGCTCTTTTCCTGACGCCTAATCAGTTTTTTTGGCTGTTTTAAGCCTTCTAGAAGACCTTCGGCAATGGAACACAGTAGGTTGTCCGGGTAGCCTGCCATGCGCAGTCTGCGCACCTGCGAGTCAAAGCTAGTGCACATAGTGTGATGGCATGATCGCGTCAACGCTGCCCCTAGACAAGATTTTGCAATCGCTCGCTTGACAAGTTTGGAATGCGCAGAACTGTAAGGTAACAAGCTTTTCTTGGAGCGGGGGGCATACTGCCAGCACACGCGGTCAGATAAAAACATTTCAAGGTCAAGAAACCGAAGTCTGTTACCAGTGGGAAATTCAGTGGTTAGTTGTGCAATAAGGTGAACAGAGAAGACAGAGGGCCTCGCGTGTGTGATAAGAAACACGCCAAAAAGTTTGTTGAATGCTGTCATAACGCGGTATACGAAATCCCCCTCTCATGCGGTCGCTGCTACATCGGCCAAACTGGTCGGTGTGTAAATGACCGCCTCAGGGAACACCGCAATCTAATGAGGGGTTCTGTGGGCAGCCACCTAGCTGCGCACAGCTCCGTATGCGGCTGTCATGCAATGTTCGATCAATGTAAGATACTTCGGTGATACAGTGATCAACGAGCACGTGAGATTTATGAGGCATTTTGCATTGACAAAAAAGGTGATAGGTGCGTGAGTGTGCCTTCGTTAGCGCTCCTCACCAGGGAAATTGCCCATCTGTCTAGTGGATGATGGTTTTATTATTTTTTCAGAAGCGTTCATAGAATTCATGAAAAAGTTCCACGTCACTGTTCTCCTCTCCTTCCTTTCATGTTGCGTGTGCTATATATACCCCCATGTGCGAAATAAAACCTTGGTTGTAAGTCAGCGCTTGGTCCGCCTCTTTCACTGTCCTGTGTGTCGCGCTGTTTCTCGTATCGTTGAGCAATAACGTAATTATGTAAACAAATTTGTCCCACGATTCTGCTGTGACGACCCGTCCTCCGTATGTCATGACCACGCACTGTAGGTACCTGCGGTGCGGGCTGCCTATTCCACGTTTGCACGTCTTGCGCTCGAGCATTGCAGAGGAGGCCATCGCTCAGCAGGGGCTCTATAAAATTACAGCAATCTGTCATGATTTTATTTTGTTCTGCATGGCCTGATATTTAAGTAATCATCGACGCAAATAAGGAAATTCAGTTTCTTTCTTTGAAAACGAATAGCGTCGCCACTGCTCCATATCCAAGCTGCTGTGAGTTGATGAGTGTGCAGAAGTGTCCAATATTTTAGTTGTGCATAGCCAGGCGAGTTAAAATAGATTCCCACTTTAGTGTCCGATTGGCCTGCTTCACCTTGTTTATCATGTGGTAGCCTGCAGCGATCGTGGCGGCTTGTAACAAGGCAGTGGACTCGAGCATAGCTTTCAAGTTTAAGAGAACGAAAATGTGGGCAAGTTGGTTTGCATTAATTATAAAAACAGCTAAGCAACACGAGGTCAGAATGAAAGAAACAACGGCACGGGCGCTGCCCCGTTACTTGATCAAGTTTGCGCCGTTACTTGATCTAGCTCAACAGGGAGATGACCAGCCTCCACGGTTTTCTGGACTAAGAAGGCTGCCTACCTGCAAAGGATTGTATCTGTTCCTAATAACATTTATTTCTCTCACTACCTCTTTGTCAGCAACGATAAGGTCACAAAGAGTTGTACACGCGCAAAAACAGCTAAACATCGTTATACTTCAACTGAAAGTATCAATTATACACATATGAATCCATCTTGCCCGCTGCTATAAGCAGCCGCTGTAGAAATCTCACTGGCTTGCAGCCTTCTCAAATTATGTTCAGAAAGAGACACTCTCTGGATATTGCGAAAAAAGTGAGTTATTGTTCAGCACAGTAATGTGCTGCGTATTGTGCACACTTCATTTTAACGCCGTGAGTTTTCGCAGACTTGTGACGTCGCTAACAAGGCGGCGATTTTATGGCACACTGAAAATTTTTGACGAATAGCGAAGAACCAATGACAGACAATACATCATATTGAAAATAGTTCATTATTATTTTTTACGCAGTCATGCGTAAGCGGTAATTACGCGGCGGATCACTTACGCCTAATTTAATTTGTTGCGTCGTTTTACGAGTAGGTACTGCTAGCATGACCCAGAAAAATTCGACCACTCATTAACAGCTAAAGACCTATACGGAAGGAAACAATGCGGAGTATTTTAGCGTTATAATCGCCCACATTTTTTCAAGGAAGATTTGATCTTACACAGTTTACGTAGGCTATTTACTTGGAGGAGGTGGAGGGGATGAGTAAAGGGCCACTTCACCGCTTTTCCGTCCACGCCCCACCCAAGCTGGGAAAAGTAGGAGGGCAAGGAACGGCACCGAGCATATAATTTCGATGAAAAAAATCCCTAAACAGGGTTGGGTTCTCAATCCAACGTTTCGACAAGTGAACTTGTCTTCTTCAAGGCTGGAACTATAGTTTCGTAGTATTAATCGACTAAACTTGGTGTTCTTCTTCAGAAAGACTTTATATTAGAGAGCTCTAACAGCAACGAAATTGGCACTCGGCTTATCCCGAAGACTTCTGCAAAGTACCTTGCTTTGTCAGCCACATATTTTGTTTATTAAGTGAGTATTTAAGGTACCAGTGTCAAAGCAGGTTCTTCATACTCATGGTATCTACAACGCCAAACTAAGACTGGGAAGCTTGCTGATTGAATGCTCAGATGATCAGGTTAAATTTGGGTGTACTTTTTAAACTTTGCGGTAATATTCCCAAAATGTTACGAAACACTGCTGTGTTGTCGCGGTATAGGGCAGCCCAGTCTGCCCAATCTGTTTGTGCAGATTCTTCCTTCATTTTAAAACAAAGTTTTGACAAGCAAGTCATCTGATCAGCTCTATGAATATAAAAATTACCTCATATCATCACCTCAATATATATATATATATATATATATATATATATATATATATATATATATATATATGTGAGAACTAACAGACAATAATGCCAAGGAAAGTATCATCATCATCATCAGCCTGTCTACGCCCACTGCAGGGCAAAGGCCTCTCCCATGTTCCGCCAATCAACCCGGTCCTGTGCTTTCTGTTGCCACGTTATACCTACAAACTTCTTAATCTCATCTACCCACCTAATTTTCTGTCTTCCCCTCACGCGTTTGCCCTCTCTTGGAATCCAGTCAATTACCCTTAATGACCAACGGTTATCCTGCCGACGCGCTACTGGCCGGCCCATATCCATTTCTTCTTCTTAATTTCATCTATGATATCCTTAACCCCCGTTTGTTCCCTGACCCACTCTGCTCTCTGCTCTTTCCTGTAAGGAAAGTATAGGGGGTGTTATTTGTAGTAATTAGGACATAAATGTGAAGAAAGTAAAGTGGACGAATAGATAACTTGCCGCCGGCAGGGACCGAACCTGCGACCTACGTTATAACGCGTCTGATGCTTTACCACTGAACTACGGCGGCGGTCATCCTCTCGTCCACTTTATGGGGTATATATTGTGGAGATAGGTTTAGCACAAAGCTTACCCTACGAGGCGACCGTGAAGGGACGCGACGTTCTCCACTGCCGCAGCGAACAAAGACGCTACGGCCGGGTTCGTCGACTCCGGCACGGCGCAGAAGAGGCTCTCGAAGCAGGATGTCAACAAACAACACGGGTTTATTAACCCAAGATGCAGCACAGTACGACAGTCACGGGCTTGCAGGCCGTAAAAGGGAACTCCGCAAGACCGATCGAGTACGCTTGCCAGCGGCGTTACGACTATCACACAAAGGGCATCAGTCGAGCACATGAACGAGAAGCCGCCTGCTAGAGCAGCGCGTCAACCTCTCGTGCTAGCCTGAGAGCATCTGACGCGGGCAAGCCAGCGCCAGACAGAAGCGAGCTCAAGGGGGAAGGGGGTTGTCACTGGTGGCCAATGAGGACAGGCGCAGCGAAGTGACGTAGGCTAGCGGGGTGGCGTGAGCATGTGAGCATGTCGAGGCATGCCCGGACGCGTGCCCGCGCGCCGGGAGGCCGACGCATGGCTCGCACCAGACAAAGAGGCCTGGCGCTGCCGCCGTGGTCGCCATACTGCCGATTAACGGCGGTCCCCGACGCTCGAGCCGCGCGGGGCCAACACACGCGCTAGCTGGGGAACGAGGCGCCAAAGGGGAGGGCGCGCTCGATTCCCACATTCCCCCCTCCTAAAGACCGAGGCCAGCCTGTGAAAGAGGCTGTCCGAGGCCAAGTGGCCAGGTCAGCTCAGCCGCAAGGGGGCAATGTCCAACAGGGGGGTGTTGTCTTCCCGAAGGTACAAGTCCATAAGTCGGCCATGGTCACACGAAACGTCCCAACAAAAGTTCCACCACACGTTCCACCACTGGGGAGAGCCCACTGCCGGGAGAAGGTCCACAGCCCAGGAGGAACGGGGGCAAGACTGCACAAGGGCGGGCAGCCAGCCCGCTTGAAGATCACCGGTCTGGAGAGGTTCACGGCCGGGAACGTACGAGGCGTGGCTGCAAGTTGCGTGCGGCAGCCAACCGCCGGAAGTCGCTGGGACGGCGGCCACACAGGAACAGCACGCCGGAACAGCAGGCAGCCAGGAACGGAGGCCGGAGCGACCACGCTCGGACCTGGGCCGAAGCTTGAGTGGGCGGACCAGCCGCCGAGGGCGGCTGCCGAAGCTGCCGGGTGGGAAAGGCAGGGTGGAGATGGCTGCGGGTCAGAAGGCAGGAACCAGGCCCCCGCAGGTACGACCAGGGAACAGCAGGCCACAGGTTCAGCAACAGGCTGGCGGTATGGTAGAGCCAGGCGCAGGGAGACGACCGGGCGACGCAGGAGTGGACAGAAATGTCCCCGGCATAGTCGGCCTGCCGAAAAGGGTGCCTGCCTGACAGTGCTGCCCAACGAAAGGGGGCGCTTGCCAGGTTATGGCTTGGACAACACGTCAGAGGGTATTTTCGGCCAAAAGGGCCTTCTACCACTTCCAGACGTGTGCCGCCGCAACTTAGCGGTTATTCTCCATTCACTGTCATGGTATGGAATAAAGTCCAGCTACCTGTCAGTGGGAGAAAGGTTGCTTAGGTGCGCTTCCGCAGGTTGTACCGATGGCGTGGCTTGGAGCCAGCCTTCTCACGGTTTTCCTGCGGTTCGGTGACCGCCTCCCCCCCCCTCTCCCAAGTCGTTGCTGCGGGCAACAAAAGGTTTGAGGTCGGAGACGTTAACTGGACCACCGACTTGCCTCCCTTAGGAGTCAGCCAGCTTGTACACCAGAGGCGACACTTTGGTCTGCACTCGGTATGGACCCAACCACTTGGCCGACAGGGAGGCAGAGATGCCTTTGGCGGCGTCACTCAATGCATGATTACGCCTGAGGATGAGGTCGCCGACATCGTAGTGCACTTCCCGATGCGACCGTTCGTATTGAGCCTTCTGTCCAGCTCGCGCTTTTACCAGGTTGGAACGCGCCAGGTTGAGGGCTGCGTCCATCCGTGAGCGCAGTTCCGCCGCGTAGCCAGACGGGCCGGCGTTCGTGGCGGACGCCCCGCTACCGCCCCGCAGCGCACGGTCCATGGAGTTAGGCAGCTCTCTCCCGAAGTTGAGGAAAGCGGGCGTGTACCCGGTTGAACGGTTCACCGTGGACCGCAAGGAGAAGCCTATCTCGTTAAGACAGGCATCCCAATCCCTGTGTTGCTGCGCAAAGGCGGTCAGCAAGGGCTTGAGGCTTCGGTTTATCCGCCCAGTCGGGTTGGCCTGTGGGTGATACGGGGTTGTTTTGCGGTGCTTAATGCCAAAGGCAGCACACGCATCCACAAACACCTTGGCCGTGAAGTAGGACGCATTGTCCGTGATCAACTCCTCCGGAAAGCCAAAGCGGGTAAAGACCTCGGTGAACTTTTCCCAGATTGCGCGTGCCGTTAGCTTCCGAAGGGGAAACAGCTCGACCCACTTCGTGAAGTGATCTGTGACAGCCAGGAGAAAAACATGGCCTCTCCGGCTTCTTGGGAAAGGTCCCATAATGTCACAGGCTGCGACTTGCCAGGGTTGTTGGCTGTCGATCGGCTGCATGAGCCCGGGAGGCTTGCCACCACGAGGCTTCACGCATTGGCACACGCGGCATGAGCGGGCGTAGTGAAAGGCATCACGCTTCATGCCAGGCCAGGTAGCATAGCGGCACAACTTTTGAAAAGTCAAGGCCACTCGCATGTCCAGCCAACCGCGAGTCGTGGAAATAGCCGAGGGTGGTTTTCCTTAGACTGCGGGGTATCACCATCTTGAAAGACTCCTGGGGAGCTTCTTCAGGTGGGACATAGCGCTGGAGAACGCCATCAGCATCAAGCAGATACGAGTCCAATGTGCCCGCAGCAATACCAGTCTGCGTCCGGCACTCGGCGCCGACAGCAATACCAGCTGTCCGTTTGCGCCCGGCGGCTTGACCGCCCCGCTCCTCTTGGGAGCTCAACTCTTTGAGCCCGTCACCAATTTGCTGACAAAAAGGATCGTCCTGTTGTGCCTTGAGTAGGTCCTCTCTGCTGAAGACGATACCGGCGGACGTGACAGGGTCTACCAGGTATGCGTCCTCACCCGAGGCGGTCGACTCGAACGTCGCTTCGCCGTCGGGGTTCGCGCCTTTCGACCCATTGGAGCCAGGGGCCCCGGAGCGACTGGGAGTGGAGAACTGCTCTTGGGAGTGGAGGACACAAGTGTCAGACACCAAAACGGGTCCACGCGACAAGGCGTCAGCCACGACGTTCGAACTCCCTTTCCGGTAGTGCACAACAAAGTTGTACCGCTGCAAGGTCGACGCCCAGCGCGCGAGGCGGCCCGAGGGCTCGCGCAAGCGCTTAAGCCAGGTGAGTGCCATGTGGTGTGTCTCCACCACGAATGGCACACCGTCGACGTAGCAGTCGAACTTCCGGAGAGCAGACTATAGCGAGACATTCCCGTTCAGTCGCGCTGTAGTTGCGCTCGGCGGCGTTAAGTGACCGGCTCGCAAAGGCGACTGGCCGGAGGACGCCGTCGTGCTCCTGAAGCAGTACCGCTCCGAGACCCAGGTCGCTCGCGTCCGCTTGTACAACGAACTCCCTGTTAAGGTCGGGCAGCTTCAGATCGGTTGTGGCCACTAGAGCTTGAGATAGAGCCTTGAAGGCTCGCTCTTGCTCTGGCCCCCAGCTCCACCGTGCAGACTTTTTCAGCAGTGCGGTCAAGGGCGCTTGGAGGTCCGCGCAATTTGGGATGAACTGTCGGTAGTAGTTCACCATGCCCAAAAAGCGCCTCAGGCCCTGAATGTTCGCCGGCGTCGGGTACTCCACAATGGCTCGTACCTTCTCCTCGCACAGCAGAACACGACCGCTCTCGATGGTAAAGCCCAATAGTGAAATGCGAGTCTCAGCTATTTGAGCTTTCTTCGGGTTCAAGGTCAACCCGGCGGCACGCAACCTCTCGAGGACATCCTCCAAGTGGCGGAGGTGCTCCTCGAACGTTCGAGAGAAGATGACGATGTCATCCAGGTACGCCATGCCGAATTGCCATTTAGCGTCCCCGAGGATGCGGTCAATCAGTCTCTGGAACGTAGCTGCAGCTCCATAACAGCCAAACGGCATGCGGGTAAACTCGTACAGACCTCTGTGAGAGGCGAACGCAGTTTTCTCCGCGTCAGCCGGCTCCATCTGAACCTGCAGGTAACCGCGGCTAGCGTCCAAGGTGCTGAAGTAGCAGGCACCGCCTAGAGCAGCCACGATCGAGTCGACGTTAGGCATAGGATAGGCATCCTTCCTCGTGACCTCGTTCAGCCGGCGGTAGTCCACACAGAGCCGATAGGAGCCGTCTCTTTTGGGGACCATTACCACCGGTGAACCCCAGGGACTGTTTGAGCGTTGGACCACTCCGGTCTCAACTCATCCAATGCCTGGTCAATTGCTTTCCTCTTGGCCACACTGACGGGCCGAGGATTGCATTTTCACGGTTGTGCGTCGCCTGTGTCAATCCGGTGCCTCACAAGAGAGGTGCAACCCGGGCGTTCAGTGAACATGTCACTGAACAAGTCAGCAGCGACGACAGGCGTGCCTTCTCATGTGTCCGACAAGCTGTCCGGCAAAGGCGGCAGCGAGCGATCCGAGCTGCTGCTTACCGGGGTGGTCACCGGCGTAGCCGAGACCTCGTTCACCACGGTAGTGCTATGCTCGAGAGAAAGCGGTAGGCACGAACCGTTTTCCGCCGCGGCCAAATGGCCAGTCTTGGCGTCGGAGTTAGAGACACGGGCCGAAGGCGCCACGTTTTGTCTGCTCTCCTCCTGCTCTCTCGTGGCGTCCGGCGACTTACGGACAGCCGAGACCACGAGAGGTGTAGCGAATGGCCGTAGGGCGCCGGTAGGGCCGTCCCTGTAGCCTCCGCTCGCGACGTCTATCACGCGAGAAAGTCGCGACCAAGAATCACGTGCACGGGAAGACTCGGGAGATGCACGAAGCGCTGTCGACGCGCGCGATACTCCCAGCGCACAACCAACCGCGCAGCGCCGCACGAGGTGGCGGTTAAGGAGAGTTGCCCACGAGGAGGTGGTTTCGCCCAGATTCGCAACGAGGTGGCGGTACCGCTGGCGAGATGGAAGGCAGTGTCGCAAGCTCGAATGCGGACAGAGCGGTCGCGCAAATGAGCCATAACCTCTTCGCCGAACAGCGAGATCGAAGCCCCGCTATCCAGCAACGCCGCAAACTCTCGACCAGCGATCGTAAGGGCGATGAACGGCGCCGGCGTGGCTGGAAAGTCATGTCCAGCGCGACGCGCCATCGGTGCCAGAGGTTGGGTTACACCCCCATGCTCTCGTACTGCTGTAGCCGCCTGCGAGAGGGAGCTCACCGACGGCTCACCCCGTTTCCTGACGGACGAGCAGGCCCTTGCGTCGGGTGGGGCGCGTTGCATGATCGCGCGGTGTGGCCACGTTCATGACAACGGTAGGAGACGACGCCTTTTCCCCCATCAGTGAGGGATTTTGGCGACCCATGAGAGCTAGGAGGCCTCCGTTCGCTAGCCGTAGGGGGAGCTCCGCGATCGGATGTCCTAGAGTCACTGGAAAAATTTCAGAGTATCGCATCTGTTTTCCGCGCGCCGCCGCCGACGCGATTGGCTTACTCGCATCACGTGACCTCTCGCCGCCATATCCCTTCCAAGCGCTTTGGGTGCAGGCGCGTTCAATGCAGAGCGTGGCCGGACATTTAGCAGTACCACGGTCCCCAGAAGTACTTCGTCGCTTTTTTAAACGCGTCATGCAGACAGGGGCGTAAGCAGACATTTTTTTCGGGGGGGGGGGGGGGGCACGGGCCCGGTGTGCCACCCCCTGGCTACGCCACTGCATGCAGATGCCAGAAGAGAGTAGCTCACCATCAATCGAACGTTACTGGTGAGCTACTCTTTGAATCTCGTTTGCCGTGTGGGAAAAATTAATGTCAAAGAGCGCCGTTCTACGTGGCTGCATAGTTGGTCTGATCGAATTCGCCCCCCTCGAATAACACTCCTTCCTGCAGTGAACTACGCTAACTTTGCTGGAAAAGTTCTTATGCGACAGGATAGTTCACCTTTTCGTGTTCGCTATGGTCAGCGATATGAAAGCTACATACCTTTCTATTTGCTCGGCTGTTTATATCTCGATCTGTTGAACAGATTACGCATGCTATCCGAGTTATAACGTGTCACGCACGAGAGCGAAATCGAAGATTTATTAAAATAATAACTGTTTACTGTTATACCTTGAAGGCAATTGTGGGCATGATCTTTGGCATTGCACAAAATAGAAGCGTGGAACTCTGTTGATAAACTTGGTATAAGTCATCGTTATCAAGCGTATTTTTAAATTTGTTGCAAAAATGCTGCTAGTGCTGCATTGCACCGAGCGTACCCTTAAATACTGTATAGTTGGTGAGAAATGGTCACAGCAAAAAAAAAAAAAAGAAAGAAAAGCAGATCCCACGCATTGAGGGAGTCGGATTGTATACGAGCCCTAGGTCTATATACACTACTGGTGTTGCAGTAGCATGGCTTTAAAAATTCCGGGATGTGCTATTTCTGATCAAAAGAACATAAGCACCGTGCCGAGGAAGTTTTAATAAGAGCGCATTATGAAACAAGTAAGTGCAGCAGTGCAGAAACCGAACCCCAGCTGTTTACGCGCTGACCACGCCAAAAAAAGAACTGTTTGTCGGAACACAGCAAAAATATTTGCAAAGTCATTGCAACGTTGGGAATATTGAGGAGACAAGAAATAGAAAATGAAACAATTAAGTAGTGATGTCTATCATTTTTGATGGCCTATTTTCTACGTATCGTAAGATAAGATGCACCTTACCTACCGCACGCCGATTCGCCCGTGCGTTCGGCTGCTGGCATTCCGAATCAAGACGTCGCCGCACAGCTTCCAATTACCGTACACACACAACTTCATTTACACATATCAACCAGTTGAACAGCAAGCACGGTGCGCAAGGAAGCTATGCGTCAGCGATCAGTCGAAGGACGCAATGTTGAATGTTCTCGATGTTGTTCGATAACGTTCTCGAGTGCAGTGAACCTGAACACCGACTGCAAAGCTAGCGCAAACAGTCAATATTCAGCAAATGTCGAAGTAAATGGTCTCGCACGATGTCACTGCGCTAATGCAACTATGTTTACAGATCCGGACCTAGCGAACACGCCCGGGCGTGACACAAAAGAGACCGAGAGCCATGAAGAGAGTTCGCGAGCACATGGCAACATTCGCCGTACGTTTCATCAGTTACACCGCTAACCGCGCAGTCGATCCATACCTGTCGATGACTCGAAATCACTTCTAATATCCTCTTGAAGACACACACACATAATGCCGTTCTGCCGAGCGTAACATGGCACTGGGGCTAAAAGATCGGTCACTTGTCAACACACGCTAGCAACGCGCCGGACGGTCTGGAAGGGACATGGCCGCCGCCACCCAGTGTTGCCCGCGTGCAGCCTACCTTTGCGGTACTCTGATTTTCCAGTGACTCTAGGATGTCCCCTCGTGCATTGGGGCACGGGGGTTCCGTTCTCGTTCGCCCTGCAGTGCAAAGGGGCACGCCCGGGCGTACGAGTACGGGTTGAGAGCGCGGTCCGACGCGTCTCGTTGATCTCTCACGGCCGAGGCCACCTCGTGATTAGGGGGATTACGGGGTGACGAGTCACCACTAGCCCACGCACAACGACGCTCGAGAGAAGCGGACGGCGGTGGCGGCGGGCGGTAGGCTCTCGCCGCCAGTATGTCGCCCTGAATACGCTTCGCATCGGAGGCCTGCTCCAGGGGCGTAGCCAAGCGGGGGGGGTGGGGGCTTCAACCCCCCCCCCCCGAAATTTTAGATGCGAAGTATCTTAAGGCGGAGCTCAATCCGGTGGTGGTGTGCGGCGTGACCACCCTTACTGCGCATGCGCATACCCTCTCCACACACCTCCTCTCCACTCCCCCTCTCCCCGCCCCTCTCCACTTTCCCTCTCCCCTCCCCCTTCCCACTCTTCCTCTGAAACGCGGGCTAGACATGCCGAAATTCTCTCCTGCGCAACGCCGCGATGAGCTCGAGTGCATGCGCGTCCCCTCCCCTTCTCTCTCCTCTCCTACGCTGCCCCCCTCTCGCCCGCCTGTCGACCGCGTTCCCCGCTCGCCCTGTGAGAATTAATGGCCAGGCTAGATGGAAGATACGACGCGCGTAGCGTCCCTCTTCGCGTTCCACGACGCAAGGTCGGTAGCATGCCCAACGAACGCCAACGGAACGCGATCGTGCAAGTGCTGCGGCTTCGCATCGCCTCATGGTCCCCTTTAGCGGGAGATGGTGTAATTTTTTCAATTTTGCTTGCGTATATATATACACACACATACAAACGCACGCGCGAACATACATAAAGTATGGTTGAACCCCCCCCCCCCCGAAAAAAATTTCTGGCTACGCCCCTGGCCTGCTCGTTTAGGTTACGATAGCGGGCGCTCCGAAGGTAAGCGGCGAAGGTTGGATGAGCCTGGCGAATGGCTCGCTCTACCTTCTCAGCGTCTGATGCCGTAGGGTCGGCAAGGAGGTAGAGCTCCTGCAAAGCCCGGACGTACTCGAGGAGAGATTCGTCGGGATGCTGTGTTCGGAGCTCTAGCTCACGACGCATGCGGCGCTCGTAGTCAGGAGGAAGGAATTCGCTACGGAAGAGCGCCCTAAACTCCTCCATCGAACGAGCTTGGTGGGCGACAAGTCGGTACCACCGCGCCGCTTGGGCTGTCAGCGATACAGGCAATACGCTACCGAGCATAACGCTGTCGCTCAGCCCCATCGCCCGCTGATAGCGGTGCAGTGCCTTGAGGTACTCTGTGGCACTCATGCGGTCCGAATAACCGCTGTACTCAGGCAGAGGTACCCTTAGGCTACTCGGTGCGCTTGGCTGAGGGGACTCGAGGTCTCCCTTTAAAGCTCAAGGCTGCGAGCGCGCCGCTTCCAACAGGACGTTTAGGAGCTGCGCCGCCGTTGCGTGCAGCGGCGATTGCTCCGACGCAGGCGCGGCCATAACAGGGTCGCGCGCCTGTTCTCCGGCATGCACATCAGACCGAAAAGGGCCAGTAAACGGCATGGAGGAGAGTAGGGTATCCGCTCCGACTGGTGCATGAGGCCTCACGCGACTAGCGAACGTATCAACAGTGGAGCACGGTGACTCACGTTTGTAGAAAGCGTCGCCTACACGAGTTCTGAGGCATGCGAGAGTCGCACAACGCGGCGACGTTGTCGGCCAAGCGAGCTGGCTCGCGCACGACGTTGTCAACCTTTTGCACTCCTGACCAAGGTGGGTTAGTGAGAGCGTGCATGCCGACACCTAAGTGGCCTAGGTAGGAAGGCTCGGGTGCGGCGGTTTGGGCCGTCAACTGCGCTGCTGACAAGGAAAGGCCAGCGATCGGAGACGACGCATTGGAGGGGCCCGTAAGCGCGTGCTCCGCGTGCGTCTCGAACAGCTGATAGAGCCCGCAACTGGCTGGGCTAGGACTGTAGTCCACATTCGAGCGGTTATCATCACCATAGGGGGCCCCAAAGAAGGGATCTCTCCCGGTGACCGAAAGCAGAGGGCCGCCGAGGCGACCGTAGCTCGTGCTGTCGGGTTCGTCCGCATCGAACGAGATTAAGTCCGTCGCCACAGGACCAAGCAGGAACGAGCGCCTCGAGAGGGACTGCTCTGATGCCATGCCGAAACCAAGTTGGGCGCCAGTTATGTGGAGATAGGTTTAGCACAAAGCTTACCCTACGAGGCGACCGTGAAGGGACGCGACGTTCTCCACTGCCGCAGCGAACAAAGACGCTATGGCCGGGTTCGTCTACTCCGGCACGGCGCAGAAAAGGCACCCGAAGCAGGATTTCAACAAACACGGGTTTATTAACCCAAGATGCAGCACAGTACGACAGTCACGGGCTTGCAGGCCGTAAAAGGGAACTCCGCAAGACCGATAGAGTACGCTTGCCAGCGGCGTTACGACTATCACACAAGGGCATCAGTCGAGCACACGAACAAGAAGCCGCCTGCTAGCGCAGCGCGTCAACCTCTCGTGCTAGCCTGAGAGCATCTGACGCGGGCAAGCCAGCGCCAGACAAGCGAGCTCAAGGGGGAAGGGGGTTGTCACTGGTGGCCAATGAGGACAGGCGCAGTGCAGTGACGTAGGCTAGCGGGGTGGCGTGAGCATGTCGAGGCATGCCCGGACGCGTACCCGCGCGCCGGGAGGCCGACGCATGGCTCGCACCAGACAAAGAGGCCTGGCGCTGCCGCCGTGGTCGCCATACCGCCGATTAACGGCGGTCCCGCTCGGGGCCAACACACGCGCTAGCTGGAGAACGAGGCGCGAAAGGGGAGGGCGTGCTCGAATCACACAATATGTACATTTAAACCTAGGAGTGTTAGTCAGTGCCGATCGCAACCATGGCGGCGAGTGTGGAACACTTTTTCTGCCTGTAGGCGCCACGTAGTACGTGATCTTTTTACGAGCCGGCAGCTGACCTCGCATCCCTCGCATACTACCTGAAGGCATCAAGTCTGCCAGAACGAGACCCTCGCTATGAATGAAGGAAAGAAGGTGGCTTTTAAGGACTCGTTTTTCATTGTTATACACAATATTAATGAGAACTAACAGATAATAATGCCAAGGAAAGTATAGGGGGTGTTATCTTTTCGTCCACTTTACTTTCTTCACATTTATGTCCTAATTACTACAAATAACACCCCCTATACTTTCCTTGGCATTATTGTCTGTTAGTTCTCATTAATATTGTGTTTAACAAAGAAAAACGAGCCCTTAAAAAATCACATTCTTTCCTGTGATATATATATATATATATATATATATATATATATATATATATATATTCTAAGGAAGACACAGCGGCGCTCAGGCACGGGGCGTGAGCACGGTAAGCGCGAAGCGAAGGAAGAGGAAGCAGGAAAAAAAAGTTGGCCGCGTATCTGCGTGCTTCGCTGCAAATGTCGTCTAAAGACGATAGAAGAGGCGCTGCGTGAGATATGGACGCCATCTGGAAATACGTCGGGAAACATCAGTGCTGTGTTGCGGGCTGGTAGTCCCGGCGCAGCAGCAGGCGAAGACCGGCGGGGACGCCAGCCAGCCCGAACACGCGGTTTGGCGCGAAGCGCTGAAGCATAAGAAACGTCCGCACTCAACGAGTACTTTCCACACACTCTTTTATTTACACGTCGCCTGGGTGAAAGGAATGCCAGAGCGGCGCCCCATGGCATTCATACAGTGCAATACAGAACCGAAACCAAAACACAGCAATGAGCTCGTGCAGAGGGTACGGAGGAAGTCAAGTTTAACGCGCAGTCGCATTTTCAGTGCAGCTTAAGAAACTAGGTTCTTTAGAATTACGTATGTATGCATTTTCTCTTAAAGGAACACACCACCTAATACTTGCCTAGTGATGTTGCGCCTCAGATATGCGTAATGTTTGCTTATTGATCAACAATGTACACAAGTATGAGCCTAGTCAGCCGTTCAAGATGGCTGGCCCTTGGGCAAGTGGTTCAACTTTGGCCGGGTGGCTGAATTGAGGGACGTGCCGACAGACAGACAGAAAGACACATCAAAATTTCTCCGTTTAAGTATCTTTTTAAAAATTGCACCATTTAGAAACCATCTTCAGCGCTAGCAGACAAGGACGAAGGAGAGACGACACCACAATGCGCTAAATCATGCGCTGTGATCAAATAGCGCATTGTGGTGTCGTCTCTCCTTCGTCCTTGTCTGCTAGCGCTGAAGATGGTTTCTAATTCAGTATACCAACAAGCCCAAAAGATGGCAATCCTAAAATTACACCATTTCCCGCTAAAGGGGACAATGAGGCGATGCGAAGCCGGAGCACTTGCACGATCGCGTTCCGTTGGCGTTCGTTGGGCATGCTACCGACCTCGCGTCGTGGAACGCGAAGAGGAACGCTACGCGCGTCTTGTGTTCCCTCTAGCCTGGGCGTTAATTCTCACAAAGCGAGCGGGGAACGCGGTCGACAGGCGTGCGAGAGGGGGCAGCGTAGGAGAGGAGAGAGAGGGGGAGGGGACGCGCATGCGCTGGTGCTCATCGCGGCGTTGCGCAGGAGAGAATTTCGGCATGTCTAGCCCGCGTTTCAGAGGAAGAGTGGAAAGGGGGAGGGGAGAGGTGAAATGGAGAGGGGTATGGGAGAGGGATAGTGGAGAGGGAGAAAGGGGAAATGGGGAGAGGAGAGGGTGAGTGGAGAGGGGAAAGGGGTGAGGAGAAGAGGGTTAGCTCGTTTTGGGCTCTCGTAGCGCCATGTCTCATTTTGCTATCTAGTCTCTGGCTATCTTCCGCCATCTGTACTTGCATCGACTGGCAACGAAGATGAAAGAATGTTCTCGTGAGTTCCTGCCGCTCCAATCTTGAGCCCTTCGAGGGAGGAGGCGATGACTGGCCCTGCTGCGTGGACCGGCTGAAGGCATTTCTCACGGCGAATGACATCGCTGAAGACAAGCGAACAGCCGTCTTCATCAGCTGCTGCGGGCAGGAAACGTATGCGTTGCTTCGCAATTTGGTCAAGCCTGACCAGCCAAGTGACAAGACGCTGGACGAGATTCTGTTGGTGCTTGGAAACCACTACCGCCCGAAGCCTTCTGCTGTTGTGCAGCGTTCCCGCTTCAACTCGCGCGTTCGCGCGGATGGAGAGTCCGTCAGCAACTTCATTGCAGTGCTGAAGAGCCTTTCCGAGCACTGAAACTTCGGTGAAGAGCTTGAAAACATGCTCCGCGACCGCGTCGTGTGTGGCATCAACAATGCAGACGTCCAAACAAGATTGCTGGAAAAAGCTGACCTGACTTTCGAAGACGCAGTGCAGACCGCCCTAGCAATGGAAGCAGCAAAGAAGGATGCAGGGGAGATAACGCAAGCTAACGCTAGCACCTTCTTGTCCACCCTCCACGTCACGGCAGCGCCGGTGGGCGTGTCCTGTTATCGCTGCGGGGATGCATACCTGGCGTCCGCTTGCCAGCATGTCAAGACCGTCTGCAGTTACTGCCGCGAAGGTTTGCAATACGAAACGAAACGAAGAGCAATCACAGAGCGACAGCTCTCCCAGGCCGCGTTCGTTCGCGGGCCGTAGTTCACCGTCGGCGAGCAATCGTCATCGCGTAAATACTGTCCAGGATGAAGCCTCCGCTACAACTTCGCCCGCCGAAGTTTTCGACATGTGGCAAGTTGACTGCACCAAGGCGCCTCCACCTTTTACCGTCAATGTTGAAGTTCGCAGCAAGCCGCTCCGCATGGAGGTGTACACGGGGGCGAGCGTCTGTCATTGCCAAGTCGCGCTTGCTACGGCTTCTACCTTCAATTCCTGTGCAGCCGCCTCAAGTATTTCTGCGAAGCTATTCCCGGGATTTAAAGAAGGTACAAGGCAAAGCTGATGTCCATGTAAAGTGCCATGGCAAGGAAGCTGACTTACCGATTTTTCTGGCCGGGAGCGGATCACCCACTCTGCTCGGACGCAGGTGGATGCAGGAATTGGGCATCGGTGTCTCCGACGTTGAAGTGAACATTCATGCACTTGCTGATGTGAAATACGTAGTGCAAGATTACACTGAAGTGTTGGAAGAACGCTTGGGTATGTTCAAGGGTGCGACGGCTTCACTACATGTACCTTCAGATGCTCCACCACGGTTCTTCAAGCCACGCTCACTGCCGTATGCCTTGACAGACGGAGTCATGCAAGAAATTCAGCGATTAATAAGCGATTCCATCATTGTCTCAGTGAAGACAGCTAGGTGGGCTGTTCCGGTTGTTCCCGTGACAAAAAGGGATGGGCGCATCAGAATCTGTGGGGACTTTGGTGTCACCATTAACCCAGTCGCAACGGTGGAACACTACCCTTTTCTAAGGATTGAGGACTTGTGGACTGTGCTGGCTGTGAGAAATTTACAAAGTTGGACTTGCGTGACGCATACCAGCAAGTCCTGGATGAGGCCTCTAGAAAGTACGTCACGATTTCGACGCACATGGGGTTGTTTCAATACACCCGCTTACCTTTCGGGGTCTCATCTGCTCCAGCTATTAAATGTGAAGCATTTCTTAGCGAACTTCTGCGAATTTGAGCGTATCTATCTATCTATCTATCTATCTATCTATCTATCTATCTATCTATCTATCTATCTATCTATCTATCTATCTATCTATCTATCTATCTATCTATCTATCTATCTATCTATCTATCTATCTATCTATCTATCTATCCGCCTACGACTTTGTGCTCTCCTGCTCGTTTCGTTAATCGAATGTACACCAAAATTGGTATGGCATAACATGACTGTATGAGGAACATGAATGACGAGTAATAACATGAAAATCATGACATGCATGTCATGAACGACATGATATACATGCCACAGTCTTGGTGCTCTTACGGCCGTTTCGTTAACTTGATATATACCAAAATTGATACGGCGTGAGAAGAGTGTATGACGAACATAACTGACAGGCCCTAACATGCAAATCATGACACGCATGTCATGTACAGCATGATATATATGCCACGCTCATGGTGCGCTCGCGGCCGTTTCGCTAGATTGATATATACCAACATTGGTACTGCGCGACGTTACTGTGTAACGAACATAAATAACATGAGTTAACATGAAAATCATGACACGCATGTCATGTACAACATGACTTACGTGCCACGCTCATGGTGCGCTGGCGGCCGTTTCGCTAGCTTGATCTACCCCGGAATTGGTATTGCGCAACGTGACTGTGTGACGAACATAACACGACTTAACATAATCATGAGAAGCATGTTATGTACAGCATGACTTACGTGCCGCGCTCATGGTGCGCTAGCGGCAGTTTCGCTAGCTTGATCTACCCCGAAATTCGTATTGCGCGACGTGACTTGGTGACGAACATAAATAACACGAGTTAACACGAAAATCCTGACACGCATGTCATGTACAGCATGACTTACGTGCCGCGCTCATAGTGCGCTGGCGGCCGTTTCGTTAGCTTGATATACACCAAAATTGGTATGGCGTGACGTTACTTTGTAACGGACATAACTAACACGAATTAACGTGAAAACCAGGACACACATGTCATGTGCCGCATGGCTTACGTGCCACGCCCATGGTGCGCTGGTGGCCGTTTCGCTAGCTTGATCTATCCCAAAATTGGTATTGCGCGACGTGACTGTGATGAACATAAATAACACGAGTTAAAATGAAAATCATGACACGCATGTCATATGCAGCATGACTTACGTGCCACGCTCATGGTGCGTTGGCGGCCGTTTCGCTAGCTTGGTCTACCCCGAAATTGGTATTGCGCGACGTTACTGTGTAACGAACATAAATAACATGAGTGGCACACATTTTCCTCAATGACAGACAAGACGATGTATGCAGCTGCTTCGCATTACATCGATTCCCACAATGCGTGGGATCTGGCGGCTTTTTTTTTCAACGCGAGGTGGAGAACTTGCTCAGGGGTCTGCCACATGTAGCGGTCTATTTTGACGACATTCTCATAATTGGTGCTATGATGCCGAGCACTGTCGCAACCTCCGTGCGGTACTAGGCAAACTTCAAGAATCTGGCCTCAAGTTGACCCCGCCACGGTGGTCTAGTGGTTATGGCGCTCGACTGCTGACCCGCAGGTCGCGGGATCGAATCCCGGCCGCGGCGGCTGCATTTTCGATGGAGGCGAAAATGTTTGAGGCCCGTGTACTTAGATTTAGGTGCACGTTAAAGATCCCCAGGTGGTCGAAATTTCCGGAGCCCTCCACTACGGCGTCTCTCATAATCATATCTTGGTTTTGGGACGTTAAACCCCAGATATTATTATTATTATGGCCTCAAGTTGAAACTCGAGAAGTGCCCCAAGTTGAGCATCTCGTGCACATTATCAGTAAGGAAGGCCGCTTCATGAGCATGGACAAGGTGTCTGCCATTCTGCACGCTCCTGTGCCACGAGATGTCAAAGAACAAAGCTTCTTGGGACTCGTGAATTTCTGTCGGCATTTCTTGCCCAACCTTTCTGTACTTCTCCGTCCGTTGCATTGCTTCTTGGTGATGGAAAGAAGTGGCAGTGGGGAAAGGACCAGCAAGATGCTTTCATTGCCTGCAAGGATCTGCTGACTTCAGCTCCAGTTTTTGTACATTTCCGCCCAGACAGGCCCGTGTGTCTCAGCTGGGATGCATCACCTTACGGTATAGGCGCAGTTTTGGCGCACAAAGATGCCGATGGCCGAGAACGTCCAATTGCTTTTGCTTCGAGAAGTTTATCAAAAACAGAACAAAACTATAGTCAACTTGACAAGGAAGCACTGGCCTTGGTGTTTGGCGTGGATCTGTTCCATCAGTACTTCTGGGGCACACCGTTTGAAGCACACACTGACCACAAGCCACTTCTTGGACCTCTGGGTGCCAACAAGCCTGTTCCTGTGCAACCTTCGCCAAGAGTAGTCAGATGGGCTCTGAAGTCATCCGCGTACAATTACAGTAAAAGCTCGTTAATTAAAACTTGGTTAATTCGAACTTACTGCTAACTTGAACTCACGCCCTGGTCTCGGCACAGCCCTATGTATTTCTATCGGGGAAAACTCCCGATAATTCGAACGCGTCGGTATCTACAACGGTTAATTCAAACTGGGAGCCCTCTGGCTTTCGTTCCTCCTCGCAGAAATCGGCCCAGAATGATCACCGAAATTACTCATTACTTTCATCTGTAAAACAAGTGTAGTGATTGATTTCCATGTATGCTTTTATGGTTGCAAATGTCATCTGTCTGCTGCTACTGCTGTATGGGTGGCATGGCCCAGTCAGGCAGTGTTTGCCTTTAGCCGTGTCACAATTTCAATATTGTACTATAAATAAACTAAGAAAGACCTTAAATTTTGATTGTGTTAACTGTGCCATGTAAATGAACGTGTTTTGGAGCACAAATAGCTTCGTATATTTTGGCATTAAGGCTCACAGCTCACGTGAATGCAAGTCTCTGCTTGTTTCTAGTGTATCACTGACTGATCAATAAATTCTGTTGGTTGTTTGAGCATGAACTTAACTTACCTGCCACAAATGTGTAATATCGCCTAATTTGCGGGAACGAGTCCAGAGGTGGCTTCTCTGGGTTCTCTCCACGCGGTGTGGCACGATATCTGTTCAATCTAGCGCCCGCGCGCTAATTCGAACTCCGCTTAGTTGGATCAGTTTTATTGTCCCCTTCGAGATTGAATTAACGAGCTTTTACTGTACAAACTTGTCTACAAATCTGGCAAAGAGCTCGGGCATGCCGATGTGCTTAGTAGACTGCCGCTGCCTAACGACTGCACTGCATTTCCTTGCCCTGCTGAGATCTTCATGCTGGAGGAGGCATATCCACAACTCTCACCAGCTGTTGTAGCACGAGTCACAAGGGACGATCCAGTATTGAACCATGTTGTCTTATCTGTGTTGAAAGGAGAAAACCTCCCCGTCGAAAGTGCGCTACCTAACCGTATAGGCGTAATGATCAGTCACCAACTAGCCCAGCTCTCAACCTTATTGGGACCACAGTGGAACCCCTTCAGTTGCTGTCTATTATGGGGATCAAGAGTCGTGATTCCGAAAAAATTGCTGGCCCAGGTACTTGGTGTGCTCCACGCCATCCACCATGGTATCGAGAAGAGCAAGATGATCGCCAGGAGCTATGTCTGGTGGCCAGGCATTGACAATGACACTGCAAACAGTCTGAAGAGCTGCGCTACGTGCCATGCTCAACATTGAGCTGCTCAGCCAGTGCAGCAGACACCCTGGCCTTTTCCACAGCGACCCTGGTCTAGGCTTCACATTGAGTTCGGGGGACCATTTCTAGGGCATACATTCCTGGTTGTAGTGGACGCCTTCTCGAAATGGATAGAAGTCTTCCCTGTATATCTCACATCTGCACACGCTGCCATTTCCGCTTGAGAATGGCATTCGCCCAGCACGACCTCCCCGACATAATAGTTTCGGACAATGGTCCTGCTTTTCCCAGTGCACAGTACTTTTAATTCTTGACTCGAAATGGAATACACCGCATGCTGGTACCGCAGCCGCAAGCATTGTGAATAAGACGACTACTGAGGCTAACGTCGGGGAAGATCCCCTAAAGGTGTATTCAGACGGGGGAGAAATGCTCGGGGGATAAAGGCGGAGCCCAGTGACGTCAGCTCGCGAGGAGAACTCTCCACAAATGTCCCCCACTCACACGGACAAGGCGAACGGAGGGGGAGACCAGTGTTACTAGACTACTCTGGTGGCTTGTACCACCCGTTTGACGAGCTGTTGACGACCCACTGCCGCTCTCTGCAGGAGCAAGTGCAACAATGTGGCTAAACAAGGGCCCGAAATTCCGCCATATCCCCCACCGCTGGGGGATCGTTTGTCCTGTCGGGGAAAAGGTCCCCGTCTCCTCCGAGGAGTCATGGCGGGGTCGCGCCTACTCACTAATCCGTGACGACGTGGTCACGTGATCCGCAATCCCCCCGTATCCCCCGCCGATTTCTCCCTCGTGTGAATACCCCTTAACACACATATGGTTCCCGGCCCACATGGGTAACATCTCATCCTCCCCAACCGGCAACCCTAACGAGAGGGCTCACCAGCTAGCACGCGAACTAGCTACCCGCGGCGGTGACCGGCCATCTCAGAGGGGACGTGAACGGGGTTGCATGGACTTCAAGGATCCATTAATATCATTCCACGAGATCACCTCAGCTCACAAACTAGGGCGCAGGCTCTTCCGCCCTCCACACCCTAAATTGAATAAAGCGCAAGCGGTCACACTACGACAACTACAGACAAAAACGTACATCACTCCAGTCATGCTAAACAGAATCGATCCAGACTTTTCACCTCAATGTCAGCACTGTAATTACGTGCACTGCAATTTCGAACATATGCTCTGGCTGTGCCCCTTTAATTCGGGGTCAGGATTACCAGACAAACCCTCCTAGGAGGCTGCCGTGCGCAGCATGGAGCTCACTAACCAGCTCCTGGCAGTCCAGAGGGCCCGGGACACTGCCGAGAGGCTCCACCTTCCTGGGTGGAGCCACCGGGCTGAGCTAGCGGGGCCTCCAGTCGCGTTCAGCTTCTGCCACTTTTGGACCACAATAAAGTTCTCACTCACTCACTGGTACCGCCGTATCACCCTGCGTCCAACGGTGCCGCAGAGCGAGCAGTACAGACTGTCAAAAACAAACTCAAGAAATCTGGGTCGGGCAACTTATTCTATTACAGGACTACACCTCACGAAGTAACGGGTCGGCCGCCATGCGAACTCCTGACAGGCAGAGCCTTCAAGACACCATTGGATGTCTTGCGGCCAAGCCTGCAGACGTTGGTACTTCTAAGGCAACTTAAGCAGAAGTTGTATGCTGACAGAGGATCCCGGCAGGCTCGGTCATTGCAACCAGAAGACAGCGTGTATGCTCGAAACTTTCGTCAGGGAACACCATGGGTGCGGGCCAGTGTTGTCGACTTCACTCCACCGTCAGCCCGCGTCATTCTCGATGATAGGTCTATATGGCACCGACACGGTGACTGCTTGCGTATTGCCCAGACAGGGCCATCACCGACTACGTCTGAAACAGATGTGCTTCGCCATGCTAGTGCTGCAGCCGTACCACAACGGGAGCAGCCTCTTCTCCTTGAATCAACTGTTCCGGACATGCCGGAGGAAGAGGCTGTCGAGCCGTGTACAAGTTCGCCTGAGAGGGGCTGTGCCATAAACACTGACATTACTGCAAACAACCGTGGTGTTCATGTGGGGAGTGAGTCTTCCGTGGCTAGAGTGGCTACCCTACCGTGCCTGCGCCTTGCACACCAATGTTGCGATGCAGCAAAAGGTCGAGGAAACCAGTGCTTAGGTACTCCCCGTAGTTATTCTTCTTAATAGCGGAGGGGTGTCACAATGTTAATAGCCAAAGCCGTATATAGGGAGAGTCTGGCGAATGGGCGGGCCAGTGACGTCGCGGCGCGGCGATGACGCCGTTCACGTCACCACCACGCCTCCGCTCAGGCGCCGTCCGCCATATATATAGTCCGCCCTATATAGTACCAGCGCCTCCAGGTTCGAAGAGTTGCTGGTGCTGTACCTCCGTTCCACAGCGGTTGAACACAATGGACAGATGTACGTACAGAGGAATGGCGTTTGCATCGGCTCGCGCATCGCACCTGTGTTGAGCGATCTGCTTTTAGCACATTATGATGGGATCCTCGATGAGAAGCTTCAGTCCGCCGGCTGGGTCCGGATCTTCCGGTATGTCGATGATTTCCTGGTTTTATTCCGGGTCCAACCAGAGGAGACCTCCTGTGAAGTGGAAAGAATACTTGGTATGTTCCGGTCCTGTTTTCCAGGCCTTACCTTCACCCGAGAGCTGCCTGTTGAAGGCAAGATTCGCTTGACATGGAAATCTACCTCGGCCTAAACCACACCTGCTGGTCTTACGCACCACCACGGCCGCTACATAAAAAAAAACAGGTGCGGCCTGCTGCGTCGCGTCGCCGTCAATGGGCGAGCGCGGGTCGGCTGAGCGGCAGCCGTTTTGGGTGAGGGCGCCACAGGCACGGTCCGCATGGCAGACACTGGTTCGTGTTACTATGTGGTCGCCTCAGGATTTATGCGTGTCCGTGTGCTTTCCCGTGTCTTTCTTGTGTGTGACCGCGCGTGTGAGCAGCTTGCCTCATGTTTCCTGCGCATGAGTACGTTTTTTTGGTGTGTGGCAGACGGTTTTTTAGCGGTGTGATGACGCGAACCTGTTGTGTGCCGCTGTGCAACTCGAACGTGTGCAAAGACGCTACTGTGAAGTACCACGTAATCCCATGCGATCTACAGTGTCGGGAAGCGTAATATTCGTAACAGAGCACTTCTTTCTGTCCCAAACGAGCGCTAAAACAGCCGCGAGCCGCCGCATCCTGACTACAGCATCAAGCCACTGCGCTGACTGCTACCCCCAACGGGTGCGCGCAACGAAAAAAAAAAAAAGACAAGCATCAAAAGGCCCCCGGGGCGAACCCCTACCCTCTCCACCGAGAACGCTGTCGCGGTCGCGACAGCCTAACAGCCACGCAGATCGGGAGAATTCAAGAAATCAAAGTGGAACCGACCGATTCCGCAGACGAACCGGCCAACGAATCCCTTTCCCCTAGCTGTCGCTGCGCTAAGTGCTACGAGCCGAACAATCACATGGAGTGTTCGCGAAACCGGGAAGGATCCAAACGAGAGACGACGGAGGGTAGGACGGTAGGGTGAAGTCGGCGAAGGAATTATGTTGTTCGTGTGAGTTGTGTAGTGCGGTCAGTTGATCTTGGATAATCGAATGATGACACCGTGGGAGCACTGTTTAGAAGAGTGTCGCCGAATGACGGTGACCAGAGCTGGATATTGTTTGAGTGTTTCATGGAAGAGAAATATACGAGAAACGTTCGAAGAATTGTGGGCTGCACACGTTTGGTGAATATTCAAGGCCTTTAAGTGTTCTTGGATAGTTTCTAATGGATGAGAGTGCATTTGTAGCACGGTAAGTTTGTTCCCGTTGTTTTAAACACCATCTAAGTGATGTTGTGAGTTGTAATTGATACCTGCCGAGTGCGGATGTTTGCGTGGCGCTTGTACTGCCTTAACTCGGAATATATTTTGTTTGTGTTCTCAACTCTTGGCTCTAACTCTTGCTTTGGATCACAACCGGCATTAGTTGGCGCACTAAAAGGACCTACATTTAAATTGTGTGTGCTTTCGTGGTGCGTTTCGGTGGGCCGATAAGTCAGCCCTTGGAACTTTCCCGGCCATTGCCTGTCCATTAACGGGATCAGTGACTGAGTGACACTTTTCATTTCAGTTGAGTCAAACGGGCAGCATTCATGGAGAGTATTGAGGCCCACTCTACAAAACATTTGTACTCCAGGGCAAACTGTTCACATATGTAGGGTAATCGGCAGTTCTTATAACGACTGCAATATTCAACCTGTAATGTGCAACTATAAAACACCTTATCTACGGCCTGATTGGAGTAAGTGTTGGGCGTACAGACGCGGCTGTCGAAGCGCTTCTCCGTGAACAGCTGGACCGTTGTGGTGGCGCCAGAGCGGGCGCAAGGAGAACTAGGCCCCGGACGCCGTTTCGGCGCCACGCAGCAGGCCGCACCTGTTTTTTTTTTTTTTTTATGTAGCGGCCGTGGCACCACGATCAAAGAAGCTCCTCCTGCCGTTTTCATCAAATCACTCAAAGATTGTGAAACGGGCCATCCCTTGTGGAGCCCTGAGAAATGCCCTCGTTCGCTCCTGCCACCACTCGATCGCAAGCAGCTATGGGTCGCAAGTTCGGAGGCTAAAGGAGAGTGGCTACCCGGAGAGCCTGCTGACTTCGTTGACTGCAACTCTTTTGCGAGAAGTGAGGTCAACGAGGGAACGCATCCGGCCGAGCCTTCAGAAGTCTAAGACTGTGGTCATCCGTATGTACACAGTGTGTCCCACCGCATCAAGAAGGCCGCTGGGCGGGCGGGGGTCCATGTAGTATTGTCGGCCCCCAACAAACTGAGCTCCCTTTGCAAGAAGGTGAATGAGAACAAGCAAGTCAGCAAGGGTTGTGTAAAAAAGCACGCAGCTAACTATGTCCCTTGCAGGTGTGAAGTAGTGTACGAGATCCCGACCTCGTGTGAGGGCGCCTATATCGGGAAGACGGGCCGTTGCCTGAACGACCGTCTGCGCGAACACGCCAACAACCTCAAGGCAAGAAGCGGCAGCAATTCGGCCATTCACTGTGCTAAGTGTGGCTGCCATCCTCGTTTTCAGGAGACCCGTGTGCTGCGCACATACAAGGACCAGACAGCACGTGAAGTCTACGAGGCTTTTGCAATGAAATGTAAAGTTGAAGCATGTGTAAGCGAGCCGTCTATTAATCTAACAGACAAGGAGTGTTGCTATCTCCGAAACTAATCACCTATGACTAAACGACAATGTGCCGCTGGACGCATGCGCCGCTAGAAGCTCTCTTATGTTTCCCTTCCCCGTTTTTTCTGTATCTGTGTATATTTTGCGCGTTTTAACAATAAACCATCAGTTGGCAGTCAGCGCTAGTCCCGTGTTCTTTCTTGTCCGCGTCTTCGCGCTGTTTATAACAATGAACGCTGGAAGGTTTGATAACTGGTGTATAAAGGACGATGCGTTCCACCGATGATCAGATTACTCAACGGCTGACGACTACTCCCGCCGCTATCAGTGCGCAGCACGTATCGCTTGTATCTTGAGCTTTGATTTTCTGGGCACAAGTTCGCCCAAATAAAGAGCTCCGTATTTCCCAGTCTTGCTGCAGCATTCTTAACCGTCACAACCACGTGACCATACTATCGATAGTGGTGTGAATAATGATGCGGTTGCTGGCCGGCCATATTGCGAAGATATTTGCGATAGCCTACTACCAGCTTCGCTTAATTTATGGGCTATTTTTGGCAGAGAAATTATTTCCGCAGTGAAAATGGCGGACTGTATCCATCAATAAATTCGTATCCAAGAGTAACCAGTTACACCTTACAATTAAATTCATGATTTTTTTTATTTTGAAATAATAAAATGCGATATCAATTTGAAGCCGCGCAGTCGCACCACATGTAAAGGCTTACTTTCCGCTACAGCTGAACAGTTTGACTTTATAATCATGTATCAGCAAAGCACTCTGGTGAAGAACTCAATCAGGTCAACTTTCTTGCCCTTCAGCCTGCTCCTTCGGCTCCCTTATGTACCACGAGAGCGGGGAACCAAGTTTACTTTGCAGTGAGTCCGCGCTGTTGATTTATACTATCGATAGTACCATCAAATTTTTTACTATCGATAGCGCTATCCTTAGCATTTTTCACCATCGATAGTTCGATAGTATCGATAGTACCATCGATAGTTCTGCATCACTATTGTGTACACGCTGTTCATTCTTGAAATCTAGCGCTGCTACACAAATTGCGAAAGCTAAATTGTGGAAGCACATTGTTATACACTCAAACCTCATTATAACAAAGTTGCATCTGCCATGAAAATAAATTCGTTATATCCGAAAATTCGTTATAAACGTTTATTTATAACACTGTAGCTATGACAAGACTATTGTCACGTGGTTGTGACGTCGACGAAGGCAGCAGTCAGCACGTCAGAGATGAAACTCTTTATTCGGCCGAACTTGTGGCCGGGAAACTGGAAGTAAACTACAGCAATACACTGATAGCGGCGAACAGAGCGTCGACCGTCGATCAACTGACAAGCGGTGAAGCGCGTCGGCATTATACATGTGACGTCAATGTTCCAGCGTTATCGCTGGTTGTCGCGCAAGGTCTAGAATAAGCTCGAGTGTTCGCGTCTTGCGCGCAATCTTAACAAAACGATCTACAATAATCGCGAGGCTTCTCGAACAATGATGTGCGGTTTGCACTGAGCGTTGCTGACAGTCTTTGCTAGTCAAACCCGAATACATCAAAATAAAACATGAAGTGGGCGTGGCATTGCCTCCCTCTGAAAAAGCATCGTCCCGATGCTTGTGACAGAACATAGAAAAGCAAGTGCATACACAAATAAATAACAAGCAATAAGTACAAGCAAAATTACAATAATAAAGCAAAAGGTACAGTCCTAATTTTCGCTAACGCGCCTAAAACGGCTTAAAGGGACCGACAACTGATTTTTCTCGACCCAGTTTTTTACGGCGCGACAGGAAGCTCACCCTTCGTAGCGTTTGTAGCTGTAGTGGTTTATCCGAAAAGCACGTAGTTATTTTATAAGCAGTACTTTTCGATCTGAAAGGCTCGAAACACGCATAGAGGCTTGCTCCAGCAACGCTGAGAATTGATAGCGATGCCGCTAGCCCTTGTGAAAGCTGTCGTTGTTCTGCTTTCGCAGCAGTTACTGTAACTCTGCTTAACCACCTTTATTTTGAGCTTTCCAACCATTTTTGAAAATAGCAAGCTGATACAATGAGATGTGTGGCTTTATACACCTTCCCGGTATTTGTACAGCGTTGTGTGCGCCTGCGCCCAAGGTTGGCTGCGCCTGTGTCATGGATGGCTTGTCCCGGCGTCGTTACTCTCTCGTAAAGTCCCTAGATTTTCCCTGTTCTTTCTTAAGTACCGACAACCATTGAAGCGCCGCCGACGAATCTCATTGGCTAACGCTCGTTTTCGGTAGCCATGTTCTTCCTAACGCTTTTCCACCACCCGGTGAGACGCGTCCCCCATTCACTAATGACAGGGGGTTGACGGGGGGAGAAAGGCGCGTCGCGTTAGCATACTGTCCGTTGAAAGATGCGTGGCTAATGTACTTAGACGCGCATGGCTTTGTAAATCTTCCAGGTTAGGAAGAAAATGGCGGCAGACGCCAGCTGCGCGTGAGAAAGGGCCGGGAGAGGAGGCAGTTGTCGGTACTTAAGTAAAAAGGAAAATCTAGGGACTTTACTCTCTCGATACACGAGCCAAGCCAAGTAATCGAAAACGTAACTGTGCATATGCACGGCCGCACCGAGAAGCAGCGCGCGTCATTTCTGAGACGAAGTGTAGGTAACAAAACTATGTCGCTCCAAAATCTTAGCGACCTGGAAACTGCGTGGTTGCATGAGCACGCTGAAAAGTTGCTCTGGATGCGCTGACGAGCATGGGATCATTACGTCTCGTGAAGGCAGCGCCACTTTAATGCATATACTACTAACGCAGGCCTATATGTACATTATTATGGAGTAATACTTTTTAATATAAAGAAACGAACAATATTTCAATACTAACAAAAAAAATCGTCGACCACGTAAAGCAATCAACAGTCACGTGGCCGTCTTCATTGGATCATTCATGTTTTTGCCGCCAGAGGCGCCACAGGTCATTATTCGCGACTTTCAATTAAGAAATAAAAATATAAATCCGTCTCTCACGAAAAAAACAGGGTTGGTTTGAGTCAGTGCAACGGACAATCTTTACATCAGTGGAGTCAATTCATCTTCTGGACAGTTGTCGGTCCCTTTAAGGCGCACGACATGGACGACTTCAGATCGTGCACGGCGCCTTTGAGAGCTCGCAATGCCGTCCGGGATAACCTCGTAGTCTAGAGCGCAGAGACGTCGAAGCACCTTGTATGGCCCGAAGTATCGCCGAAGAAGCTTCTCGCTAAGTCCCCGACGGCGTATCGGCGTCCAAACCCACACACGGTCACCGGATTGGTATTCCATGTGGCGTCGTCGAAGATTATAGTGGCGGCTGTCGACCCTCTGCTGGTTCTTGATGCGCAAGCGGGCGAGCTGTCGAGCTTCTTCGGTGCGTTTCAAGTAGGCAGCGACGTCGAAATTGTCTTCGTCGGTGGCCGTTGGCAGCATTGCGTCGAGCGTCGTTGCCGGGCTCCTTCCGTAGGCCAACGTGTCAGGCGTCACCTGCGTCTTTTGTTGCACAGCGGTGTTGTATGCGAAGGTCACGTGCGGAAGGATGGCATTCCACGTCTTGTGCTCGACGTCAACGTACATGGCCAGCATGTCGGCGATGGTCTTGTTTAGCCGCTCGGTGAGGCCATTGGTCTGATGGTGGTAGGCTGTGGTCCGGCGGTGGCTTGTCTGGCTGTACCTCAAGATCGCCTGAGTTATCTCCGCAGTAAACGCCGTACCTCTGTCGGTGATAAGGACCTCTGGGGCGCCATGACGCAGAACGATGTCTTCAACGAAGAACTTCCCCACCTCGGCAGCACTGCCTCTAGGTAGGGCCCTTCTTTCGGCGTAGCGGGTCAGGTAGTCGGTAGCTACGACGATCCACTTATTACCACTAGTCGACGTTGGGAACGGCCCCAGAAGGACCATCCCGATCTGCTCGAACGGTCGCCGAGGTGGCTCGATCGGCTGAAGAACGCCCGCTGGTCTTGTTGGCGGTGTCTTGCGTCGCTGACAGTCTCGGCATGTCCTTACGTAGCGAGTGACGTCGGCGGCAAGGCGCGGCCAGTAGTACTTTTCCTGTATTCTTGCCAGCGTTCGGGAAACACCGAGGTGTCCTGCTGTCGGGTCGTCGTGCAGGGCCTGGAGGACTTCTGGTCGCAATTCTGAAGGCACCACGAGAAGGTACTTGGCTCGATGTGGTGAGAAGTTCTTCTTTTGGAGAACGCCGTTGCGTAAGAAAAACGACGCCAGTGCTCGCTTGAACACTTTCGGAACGACGACGTTCTTGCCCTCGAGGTATTCCATAAGGCCTCTGATTTCCGGGTCGGATCGCTGTTGTTCAGCGAAGTCGTCGACACTTATGGTTCCGAAGAAGTAGTCATCATCCTGGTCGTCTTGCGGCGGCGGGTCCACGGGAGCACGAGACAGGCAGTCGGCGTCAGAGTGTTTTCTTCCAGACTTGTAAAGGACGGTAATGTCGAATTCTTGAAGTCTCAAGCTCCATCGTGTGAGACGACCTGAAGGGTCCTTCGAGTTAACTAGCCAACACGGCGTGGTGGTCGCTCACAACTTTGAAGGGCCTGCCCTAAAAGTAGGGGCGAAACTTTGATGTAGCCCAGATTATGGCAAGGCACTCCTTTTCTGTCGTAGAATAGTTAGCTTCCGCCTTTGATAGCGACTGGCTAGCGTAGCTGATTTATCGTTCCAGTCCGTCAGTCCTCTGCACAAGAACGGCGCCGAGTCCTACATTGCTTGCGTCGGTGTGCAGTTTTGTCCGGGCGTATTCGTCGAAACGCGCGAGTAACGGAGGCGTCTGTAGGCGTCATTTTAGTTCTTGAAATGCTTCCTCCTGCGGCGTTTCCCACTTGAACTCGACGTCGGTCCTGGTAAGGTTAGTAAGTGGCTCGGCTATGCGGGCACAGTTTTTGACAAACCGCCTGTTCTAGGCGCACAGGCCGAGGAATCGACGCATGACCTTGTCGGCAGGTGGCGGGAATGTACCGACGGCGACTGTCTTCTGTGGGTCAGGGCGTACTCCGGACTTCCTTGTCACGTGTCCCAAGAACAAGAGTTCCTCGTACGCAAAGCGACACCTTTCTGGCTTCAGGGTGAGTCCGGAGCTCTTCATTGCTTGAAGTACAGCTTCAAGCCGCCGTAGGTGTTCGTCGAAGTTTGAGGCAAAATACAACGACGTCGTCCAAGTTCACGAGGCAAGTCTGCCGCTTCGAGCCAACCAGTACTGTATCCATGACACGTTGGAAAGTCGCGGGTAACGAGCAAAGACCAAAGGGCATGACCTTGAACTCGAACAGGCCGTCTGGTGTCATGAAGGCAGTCTTTTCTCGGTCTCTCTCGTCGACATCGATTTGCCAGTAGCCGGTCTTGAGGTCCATCGACGAAAAGTACTTGGCGTTGTGGAGTCGATCTAGGGCGTCGTCTATTCGTGGGAGAGGGTACACGTCCTCCTTCGTGACCTTGTTCAGGCGACGATAGTCGACGCAAAAACGTAGGGTTCCATCATTCTTCCTCACTAACACCACAGGTGTCACCCACGGACTCTTGGACGGCTGGATAATGTCGTCGCGTAGCATTTCGTCGACCTGTTTCTTGACGGCCTCGCGTTCTCGCGTCGAAACTCGGTACGGGCTCCGACAGATTGGTCGGGCACTTTCTTCTGTTATGATGCGATGTTTCGCGACTGGGGTCTGTCGAATTCTTGACGACGACGAGAAGCAGTCCTTGAATTGTAGGAGCAGGGCTTTTAGCTGGTCTTGCTTGTGCTTCGGGAGGCTCGGGTTGACGTCGAAATCGGGTTGGGTTCGTCGATCCGTCGAAGCAGGTTCGGTAGCATCCAAGAGGGCGAAAGCATTGCTGCCGTCCTCGAATTCGTGGATGTAGGCGACCGTCGTACCAATGTCGAGGTGCCTATATTTGTGGCTGAAGTTCGTCAGCACTACCTTTGCTTTGCCATCACGCAGCTCGGCTATGCCTCTTGCGACGAGAATCTGACGGTTCAGAAGTAGGTGCTGATCGCCCTCGATGACACCTCCAAGGTTTGCGGGTTCTTCGGTGCCGACGGAAATGATGATGCTGGAGAGAGGCGGAATGGTGACGTGCTCTTCTATCACATTCAATACGGGGTTTCATGGCGTCGTGTGTGGCGGCAGCGCTTTGTGAACACATAGTGTAGGGTTGCGCGAAAGAACAAGGACGAAGGTAAGTGGACAGGACGGGCGCACGTCCTGTCCACTTACCTTCGTCCTTGTTCTTTCGCGCAACCCTACACTATGTGTTCACCTGTGCACCAACTAGCCCAAATGAGAGCTTTACGGCAGCGCTTTTTCTGAGGTTAGTGTTATTGACTCAGACCTCAGATCGATGACGGCGCCGTGGTGGCTTAGGAAGTCCATACCAAGTGTCACATCCCTGGAGCAATGCTGTAAGATCACAAAGCTCGCAGAATAAGTCCGGTTATTGACGGTGACTCTTGCGGTGCAGACTCCAGGCGGAGTTATTAGATGGCCCCCAGCGGTCCGGATTTCAGGGCCGTGTCAAGCGGTCCTAACTTTCTTCAACCTTGTGGCGAATGGTCCACTGACGACGGGATAGTCGGCTCCAACGTCAACGAGAGCGGTGACGTTGTGGCCGTCGAATAGTGCGTCGAGGTCGCTAATCCGTCGTCTTGCGTTGCGGTTAAATCGCGGCGTCGGGTCACGGCTAGGTCGGCTTCTCCCGCTGCTTCTACGTGGCGTAGACAGGTCTTCTTCAGGGACCGAGGTTTCGTCATCAGGGCTTCGTCTGCTTTGCGTCGTGTTCTGCAGGTCTCGTCGCGTTGTCGTCGTCGGCGGCCGCGGAGGATCTTCGGCATTTCGTCGTACAGGAACCGCACCTCCATCGGTTGCTGCCCTTAGTTTCCCGGATACGGGCAAGGCGACCGGCCCCGGTTTGGGCCAGTGTGCTGCCGACGGTGCGGTGATATGTAGCGGCCAGGTGACGGCGAGCGGGAAGCTCGTCGTTCTTGCCACTGTGTTCCGGTCAGGTAGTCGTCGATGTCGCGGGGCCGTTCGCCTGGCTGCGGGCGCGGCGCGTTGACGGAGAATCCGCGTAGCCCCATCTGTCGGTACTGGCAGCGGCGGTACGTGTGGCCGGCCTCCCCGCAGTGGTATCAGAGCGGGCGGTTGTCAGGGGCGCGCCGAACGTCGGTCTTCCTTGGCGCGTAGCGCGGGGCATAGCGCTGGGCGACAGGAGAACAGTAGGTACCGGTGGTGGTGGCGGCGTCGGCGACTGGCGGCCGAATTGCTGTGGCGGCGCAGCGTCTTGACGTGGGCGAGGAGGGGGGGGGGGTGGCGTTGCGTCGGGCTGCAGCAGCATAGCTCATTGCTTGCAGCTGCGGCGGTGCCGGTTGAGGAACACCCAGTGACTGTTGGATTTCCTCGCGTACAACGTCAGCAATCGACGTCACTTCGGGCTGTGCAAAAGGTGCGAGCGTTCGCAGCTCCTCTCGTACCATGGCTCGGATCGTTTCGCGCAAGTCGTCCGAGCCGATGGCATGAACGGCTGCGCTCTCTTGAAATTCGCGGCGATTGTACTGCCGGGTGCGCATTTCGAGCGTCTTCTCGATGGTTTTTTTCGATGGTTGTCGATGGTTGTCGCCTCCGAGTGGAATTCTTGGATGGTCTTGGGTGGGTTTTTCATCAGTCCCGCGAACAGCTCCTGCTTCACTCCTCGCATGAGGAAGCGAACTTTCTTTTCCTCGGGCATGTCAGGGTCAGCATGGCGGAAGAGTCGGTTCATCTCTTCCGCGAAGAGTGTCACCTTTTCGTTCGGGAGCTGCATTCGTGTTTCCAGTAATGCGGCGGCCCGTTCCTTTAGCACGACGCTTGTGAACGTTTCCAGGAAAGCGCTTTGAAAGATGTCCCAGGTTCGAAGAGTGGATTCCCGATTTTCGAACCAAGTCCTTGCCGCGTCTTCCAGGTAAAAGTACACGTGGCGCAGCTTGTCCTCGGTGTTCCAGTTGTTAAATGCTGAGACCCTTTCCAACGTCTCCGGCCAGGTTTCGGGGTCGTCGCTTGGCGATCCATGGAAGGTAGGCGACTCTCTTGGCGGCTGCATCGCGACAGCTGCAGGGGACACTGCGGCTGTCATCGTACCCGTTGTCTTCGTCGCCGTGGCTCTTGGCTTGTCCAGTAGGAGTCCAAATTGAGGGGGTAGTCCTTTGAGTCTCCGGCTTGCTCGAGTGTCCCTGATGGTGTCGGTGTCTTCTTCACGAGCGGCGCTGGGTTCACGGCTTGTCGGGGGCGTCCGGAACATGAACGTACCCACCTCCTCCACCAGATGTCACGTGGTTGTGACGTAGACGAAGGCACCAGTCAGCACGTCAGAGATGAAACTCTTCATTTGGCCGACCTTGTGGCCGGGAAACTGAAAGTCAAACTGCAGCAATACACTGATAGCGGCGAACTGAGCGTCGACCGTCGATCAACTGACAAGCGGTGAAGCGCGTCGGCATTTATACATGTGACGTCGAATATTCCAGCGTTATCGCTGGTTGTCGCGCAAGGCCTAGAATAAGCTCGAGTGTTCGCGTCTTGCGCGCAATCTTAACAAAACGATCTACAATAATCGCGAGGCTTCTCGAACAATGATGTGCGGTTTGCGCTGAGCGTTGCTGACAGTATTTTCTGGTCAAACCCGAATACATCAAAATAAAACATGAAGCGTGCGTGGCACTATTCTTCATGTACTTCGTTATAACCGATAATCTGTCATATCCGTGTTCGTCATAACGAGGTTTGAGTGTACAAGTTTAGTGAACAATATAGAGAGAATTAGATGTTCTTGGAAACATTTTGGCGCGCGCACAAAAGACGGAAACGAAAGGCGAGAAGACAAACGGGCGCGAACTCAAAATGTTTCCAAGAATGTCCTCAAACCAACTCGCCCAGCTCTCCATACTGTTACAGAATTAGATGTGTCGAAATCACTGAGAAACTGATTTCTAGAGCTGTGTACGCCGATTAGAGTCCACGACGTTCTACGATACGTGCTGTGCTTTTAGAGCGCAGCTCTGAGGCTCCCGTTCCTGCGTTGTTCGGCATCGCCGTTGGCGTCGTCGGCGTAACCAATGAGCGAACGAGGACGAAAGACAGCGAACGCGGAGTCTGCCGATATCACAAGCCACTGGCCTCTAACATCGCTTTCGTCCTCCGTCACGCGCGCTCGCCCTTCCGTCGGAGCTCGTGCTCATGCAGGGCTGGCGGGTGCGCTGTGACTGTCTCGCTTGTCATGACAGGGATGTCGATGTCAGCGTTTCGGTTGGTTCACGACGCCTGCAATGCACAGAGTGGTGTGCATAGCACTCGAGCACTGGCAGTTTCTGTGGCAATATGTAACGAATGTTCCCATGCGGATAGCCGGAACTTCAAACACAGTTGGCGTTGCCTCAATACAAAGCTGCTCTCAGAATTCGCATGAGGGAGTACCGTGATCATCGGTGAGTTTTAGTGCTGAAGTCCTGTGGGTTTGCGTCTATTCTGATTTGTTTTATTGATTAAACACGGTGCGACTGACACGAGATACAAACGCACAATACACATGAACCCATACCAACTTGCCCAACTATCAGTGCACGGCCGCTCTATGAAAACGAGTGCGTTCCGTGAAGCGGGCGTGATCAGTGTTACTGATTGTTTTCTCGATCAATTTTTTTGAAGCTTAGGTTCAATAATAACGACGGTTGGTAACGTTTCTGACGCTGATGATGATCAGTACGGTTCGGCTGCCGCTTCAGTGCACAGTGACCCGTGAGACCCTGCGATGGTCGCTCCGAAGATGGGAGTTGAACTGTTGAGCGTACTATATATATATATATATATATATATATATATATATATATATATATATATATATATATATATATATATATATATATATATATATATATATATATATATATATATATATATATATATATCAAAGATGTCTTTATTTGCTCCGGGAGTGGAGTAGCGGCGAGTGCGCCAGATCACTACAGTCAGAAATGGGATATCCCATACGCTTGTGCTTTGAACAGTAATGGGGGTGTTCATGCAAGCAGAATTCGCACTGCTGAATGTCATGGTCATTAAAACATTGCTTTTAGGGCGAACGCCTTAGATGCCTCATGAAACGCGCGAATTAACTGAAGTCCCGAGGCTTCGGCGTCAACACGCGTGAGGCAGAAAATCATGTGATGACGTGACCAGGACGTCGCAGATAACCCAAATTTTTCACGTGTCAGCGACGTCATGCTGACGTCGGATTACGTTACATCATCTGATAACTTCATCACATGACATCGACGCTTTGCACAGCCTCCGTGATCGGTGGACCGATCACGGAGGCAATACGAGACCAGGTAACGTGCCGAAAGCTTGCAACGCCTCCGATTATGGCGACATTAAAACGTCATGTGATGACGTCACCGGGACGTCATAGATAGCTAAAATTTGTGACGTGACAGTGACGTCACGTTGGCGTCAAATTACGTTACTTCATCTCATAACTTCATCACATGACATCGGCGCTTTGCACAGCCTCTGTGATCGGCCCACCAAACACGGAGGCAATGCAAGACCCGAGGACGTGCAGAAAGCATGCAACGCCTCCGATCTTGGAGGCGTTGCAGTCATATGATGACGTCATCGCGTACGTTATTCGACGTCATCATGATGCCACAAGCTTTGGTCGTATGGTGTCATTACGTAATTTTTCACATCCTTCGTGTTGACGCCGCCGACGCGGGACACCAACGCCGTGGACACCGGCGGTCAATTTTCGCATTTGCTTAGGCGTCTAAGGTTTCTGCCCTAGCAGCTAGGTGCAGGGCCCCTAGAAGACGAGTGTTTAATGAAAACAATACTTCGTTCTGCTAGCCTGTGATAGCGAACATCATCTTGGTTTACTTCAGAAAATCATTTTTCTGCTCCACTTCATCACGCCCTATACTCTCTTAATCACAAGATTTCATCGAGCACATGAGGGCCCCTTGCTATAGTAGAAGAGCTTCCTGCACGAGCAGAGACGTCGTGCACTATACGTACGTGAATAAAAAGCTCAAGGCAGGCACATTCGCTTAGCAGAGATGCGCTCATTAATTTACATGCGCGAATTAAGCGTGAACCTGTAGCATGTACAAAAGCGGCAACACAGCGGTAAATGACACCATAGGCTGAGAGTCACAGAAACGCAGGCCACATAGCGTGCAAAAATCACATGCCAGATAACCGCCGCAGCTGACGCGCGGCGGCACTAACCTGCGATATTGAAATAAATCTTTCCCTCACGACATCACGGTAACATCCCAAGCTCGCGCTCAGTACGCGCGATAAATTACGTAAACGCCACCTATCACGCTTGACACTTACAGCGCGATCGCTGCAAAATTTCATTCTGCCCAAGCGTTCTAAACGCGAACCGTAAATCTCCTTTTTTCAGCGTAACAAAATGATTTTTAAATCTTTTGCGCCTGAAAGGGCCATATTGCGCAACGAATAATAAATCTGTGTTAATGGTACGCTGTTTACAATGCCAGCAATTTCAAGCGAAATACACTACTACGTCACTCGCATAACACGGAACAGTCTGTAGGGGTCCATTTGCTGCGTCTGATGAATCCAAAGCTAAAAAAGCGGAAACCCTGCGTGCTGTTGTTTGAGCAGCCGATCGCTGAATAGCCCATCGCACGCAACAAATTGACGCATGAATACGCGCTTTTCAACAATCGTGTGAATGCGGCGCGCCGGCGCCTCGCCGTCGCGGCTGTGCCAGACTGCCGGCGAGGAGACAGGGTTTACGTCACGAGAAGAGGGCGCCGCTGGGGTGGGGCGCGGAGAGCGGTGAGATGAAAGAAACGCCAAATGGTATAAATGGCTCTGTTAATAGCTAACACGCAGCACCCTCGCGCGGCGCTGTTGCTTTGTGTGTTGTGGCGTCACGCCTGGGGACTGAAAGATGGGGACGCAGGAAAAATAGAGTTAGTTCGTTTTGGGCTCTCGTAGCGCCATGTCTCATTTTGCTATCTAGCCTCCGGCTATCTTCCGGCCATCTGTACTTGTATCATCTGGCAAGCTTGACCGTTGGCTTGACTTCATGTGCATCTTCGGCTTCGAGTGACCGTACCTTGGCTTGGTGATTGGCGTAAAGCTGGATGCTTGCAAAATTCTCCGGGCAGTGGAACCTTTTAGTTCGGTGTCACCTGGAGTTCCACTGCCCAGAGGATTTTGCAAGCGTACAGCTTTACGCCAATCACCAAGCCGAGGTACGGTCACTCGAGGCCGAAAATGCACACGAGTCAAGCTTGCCAGACTTTTAGATCAGCCAAGCCGCCTCGGCAGAGAATTTTCCTACGCTATGTTCATGATTGTTTTAGTGTCATCAAGCGCTCTGCTTTGGAAACATTCACAACACGTCTAAACAATCAAGCTGACTCAATTCAATTCACCGTGGAATAGGAAGACCAGAGGCTACCTTTTTTGGATGTTCTCGTTAAAAGGAACAATGGGGTGCTATCTTTCAGCGTGTGCAGGAAAGGTACGCATACTGGCAGGTGCCTGAACTTCAGGTCTGTCCACCCTGACACTCACAAAAGGTCGGTGGTTGCCTCATTGTTAGGTCGTTCGAATCGCATTTGCATGAATCCGAAAGACCTGACCGCTGATGTGAAGACAGTTCGGGTGGTCCTTTCGACCGGTTACCCGTGAGCATTCATTAACGTGGTGGAACATCGTTTGTCTGTTCCCTCCCAGCCTGCCATTGTCAGACAGATGAAACGCGCTCCTGTTCCTTACTGTGCCCGGGATAAGCGAGACCTTATCGCGCGTATTGTGCCGCTACGACGTTGAAGTCGTCCACGTGCCTGTACGCAAGTGAAGGCCCACTTGTAAGTGGGAACGACAAGCTACTAAAAGAAGCCTTTCCAGGTGTTGTATACAAAATCCCTTGTGCAGATTGTGAAAGTGTTTATATCGGGGAAATCGGCAACTTAAGACAGCGCATGCGCCAGCATCAGAACGATGTTGAAAAGAAGAAAATGGCGTCTAATGCACTGGCCGAGCATGCAGCCATGACTGATCACACCATTGACTGGACAAACGTGAGTATCATCAGGAAAGAAAAAAAAAAACGGGAAGTCACGCCTGTATCTTGAATCGCTTGAGATACAATCTACAAGACAAGCACTGAATCGCAATGACGTAAACCTTCCCTCGTCCTACGCGTGGTGCTTGCGTCACGTGCTGAAACCTATACAGAAGACATTACTAGTTGTTTCGCCTCACTGAACAAGGCTTCCGTATGGAAGCCGAAACGTCGTTTTCTTTTAAGCGTTTATGTACTTCGTTTCCTTCATGATGGGGTGAAGCATATAAACAAATCTGAAGGGGACACTGTCAAGGCGCAGTGCGGCGATGTCGTTATGGATAAGCACCGAAAAGGCACAGAGGCGTGATGGTGGCAGGCGGCACATGCGCCAGTCCAGCTTAATCGCTGACAATCCTTACGATAAGCATCTTCAGCTAGCTGCTCAGTAGTGTATGTGATCTAGTGCAGTGGTGTGCGAGACGGCTAGGTGCTCCGCACAGATGCATTGCCTTCACGAGCATAAGCAGCATACCATCGCCGCGCCCATGTGCGGTCAGGAACGGGGTGGACACCACTAACACTAGACACTTTTAGTTGGGCGTACGTAACGAGCCCACGTACGCGGCACGATACGTTGCGTACGCTGCATGCGAAGCGCTCAACGACACTTTTAGTTCCCCGTATTGCCGTACCGAGATACGTTTGGTTCAACTGGACGTATGTTATTAGAAATGAAACAGCTTTTGGGTGCTTTTTAGCGCCCTCGCGTAGTAGCGGCCGTCATAATGGCCATCCATCCACAACCATCCAGACTTACTTTTTTTCGTTTCGCTGATCATTCTCCGAGTACCGTGCCAGCGACAGGTTCAGGCGCTCGCGCACACAGCGCCCTGTAAAACGTTTTTTCAGGGCTTCCCTGAGGCGCCAAGCTATCTCTTCCCACTGCTCCGGGTGCCTAAACGGATCGCTAGTTTGTATTTCCGCTAGCAGCGCAATATCGTCGCTCAAAGTAAAATAAACTCGATTTGGGCCGGCTTTGTTGCTCTCTGCGTTCGACGCCATCGCTGCCGTTTTGCTATCTGGTTCCTATATCAATCGAGATATCGCGAGAGCGTCACGCCGCGTACGCTTCGCCTGGTCACGTTTATGCACGCCGCGTTTTTTATCGGGCGTACGCGCGCATCTCTGGAATCGATGCGTTACGTACTGCACATGCGCAGTTCTCTCCCGTGGCAGTGCTGCGTACGTGGGCTCGATACGTACGCCCAACTAAAAGTGTCTACTTTCATGACAAATGCGTGCGTTCGGTACAGCAAGCACCCCAGCAGTGACGGCGTCAGCTTAATTGGCGATGTGCTGCACACAACTAGGAATGGTCGGCTTCACGCGGCAGCAAATGCTGCGTATCGGCGGAGATTCAGCGATGCTTGCGCGCATCGTTTACGTGCGCACGAGTATCTGGAAAATCTGGGCGAGTCTAGAAGAACTTGTTTTTGGGCGAGTTGGTGCCTTAGTTTGCTGAACATATCGTAAGTGGCGCGAAGCTAGGAACATGAAAAAGGGCCGGAGGAAAGAGACAGAAGAGCGCCAAACTACCAACTGTTTATTGCTAGCGCAGGCTGAAAAACAGGTAAACTTCCACACATGCGCAGTGGAGTGGAAGAGTTACCCCAAACATGACATCACGTGAGCAGTTCATTAAAGAAGGACAACTCAGACTGAAAGAGAACAATGGATGTGTCACTGACACAAGCGGACCCTTTACTTCTAATATGATACGCCTCTAGTAATTCCCTTGCTGTTTGATCTCTGCTTTTGCCGATAATCCTAGCTTGCGCAAAACGTGGCACACACGAGCATGACCTGACATGCGCGGGAAGGTGCGCACCATCACTCTTACCTATGCTGTTGGCATGCTCCCTGAGGCGGTCGTTGATACACCGACCCGTTTGACCGATGTAGGTCTTGCCACAGCTCAGGGGAATTTCATATACAACCCCTTCAGCACAACGCCTGAAAGGTTTTACGTGCCTCTTTTGGCACCCTTGCTCCTTAGCACGAGAGATTCGTCGGCACAAGTGCGCCAGTTTATTCGGAGTTTATTCGGTAACTAATTTCATGTCTGTACTGGAAGCGTACCTCAAGAGTACTTTCGTTACTTTTGAAGCAAACATTTATTTGCAAAAGAAAGGCATTTGCATCGGGTCAAGTGTAGCACCTATTTTATGTGACATCTTTTTATCCCTTATTGACCAGGCTCTACAATGTGTTTCTAATTCATCACATCCTTTTTATGTTTTTAGATATGTTGACGATTTTTTAATTGTTTTAGACAAGACGTGCCCAGTGCCCTACCATGAAATGGTGGACTTCATTTTAAATGCCTTTAACACAAATTCCAAAGGATTAACCTTCACTCATGAGCTTCCTACCGACAATGCTTTGCAGTTTTTAGACATTAACCTGGCCGTGAAAAGCGATCATGTCTGCTGTGCTTACATGCCTCGCAGTAAAAAAGAGCTTTTGCCATTTGATTCCGCGCATTCTAAGACTGTAAAACGTAGTATTGCTCAGCATTGCCTTCAATCCGCGCTGCGCAGATCGTGTCCGCACATGATGCAGACCAGCCTGTGTAATCAGATTGGCAGACTGGAAAAGGCTGGCTTTCCTCGGGCGGTCTTGTATGCCGTTGCCGAATCTCTGCTACGGAAGCTGAACTTCAGCACTCAGGAAGAGCACTCGAGAGAACAGGAGCGTGTCAAACCACAGGTGGTGCCGTACGTGCACAAGTTGAGCCACAACCTCAAGAAGGTGGCCGCCAGGTTCGCAATCCCTGTTGTGTTTTCCGCTCCGAATAAACTGGCGCACTTGTGCCGACGAATCTCTCGTGCTAAGGAGCAAGGGTGCCAAAAGAGGCACGTAAAACCTTTCAGGCGTTGTGCTGAAGGGGTTGTATATGAAATTCCCCTGAGCTGTGGCAAGACCTACATCGGTCAAACGGGTCGGTGTATCAACGACCGCCTCAGGGAGCATGCCAACAGCATAGGTAAGAGTGATGGTGCGCACCTTCCCGCGCATGTCAGGTCATGCTCGTGTGTGCCACGTTTTGCGCAATCTAGGATTATCGGCAAAAGCAGAGATCAAACAGCAAGGGAATTACTAGAGGCGTATCATGTTAGAAGTAAAGGGTCCGCTTGTGTCAGTGACACATCCATTGTTCTCTTTCAGTCTGAGTTGTCCTTCTTTAATGAACTGCTCACGTGATGTCATGTTTGGGGTAACTCTTCCACTCCACTGCGCATGTGTGGAAGTTTACCTGTTTTTCAGCCTGCGCTGGCAATAAACAGTTGGTAGTTTGGCGCTCTTCTGTCTCTTTCCTCCGGCCCTTTTTCATGTTCCTAGCTTCGCGCCACTTACGATATGTTCAGCAATCTGGGCGAGTCGTCCGCTCTTCCACCACAGCCTTTGTGTTGCACATCGTCGTTTCAAAACGCTCCATGCGAGAAAACTGTAACCTAGTCCGTGCTTTGGTGGTATTAGCGGTGTTCATCACGAGACGCAAATTTACAATTGGCAGTTGCGACGCAGTTAGCGGGGTTCGCGGCAGGTACCCAATGTATTCGCAAGAGCCGGGGTGCCAGGCCCGGAGCCAGGGGGGGGGGGGTGCTAGGACCCTTGAAATTTTTATGTAGGCGGGTGTTTTACCGAAAATAAATAATAAAAATAGGTGTTTTTCTTGAATTGTCAATGTTTTCAGCAAGTGCCCCCCCCCCCCCCACCCAAAAAAGAAACAAATTCCTGTCTACGGGCCTGCTGGGTGCGCACCAAAATGCCTGATAAATGTACTGGCAGGCATTAAAGTTATTTTGGACGTGGCTGTAGTGATTTGATTACTGAGTAGAATTAAAAAGCAGAGATTCATTTTTTTGGACTGCCGGATGTTTCAGACGATTTTGGAGTCTGAAAAGTCGGACATTCACTGTATATATCTTCCGGAAGTTTCAATGCTTCGAATAGTCAAATTCCGGTGCGAATCATATAGCAGACACTGTTAAATAGATAATCGAATATTCGCACACCCCTAGTTATTTTACATGTGCACAGTTCTGCTAGCAACGAAACAAACGTAAACAAAAGCGATCACGGGTTCGACAAAGGGCACATCATGGTGACCGGTGCGATCCCCTGCATTGCCAGTGTCAGTCACTGGTGCCACCATGGTCGCAGCCCCATTTTCTCTACCCGTAATGCCATCCCTCGGCCGTCTCCCCTAGAAGCTTCTGCCCGAACGCTTGCTACACTGTTACAATCGCTCCCTGTCCAGAACACGAACCCAGTGCACACATGTCCTCTTCAGTTTCATGATACAGGAGATCAGCATGCCCTGTCATTAGATCCATGAGCAGGAAGGAACTTGGTAATTTTGTAAAGGAACGTCTTAGTGCAAGCTTAGATGAGGTGGCTGTTGCCGCATTACTCAATATATGGCTATTGAGGAGAAGGTCTGGTTTCAGGTGGGTAACGTGTGGTAGTCGGAATATGCCCTTTGTTTTACTCAAATGGCATTTTGGTGTCTCCGAGCAAATGCAAAGGCGTCTGCAAAAGGCAGGGCGGTTCTGCAGCTTGTCTGACAGCCCGTCCTGACATACGCTGCAGAGGGTCAAGGCAATTTCGCAAGTCTCACTCCCTGTGGCCTGTGCAGAAAGCACAGAGGCAATCTTTAATTATACCGTTGTGCCATTCTTCCATTTATGTCGCTGGTATGCTGTGCCAACAGAAGACTTGCCGCATGCAGCCGACATTTTGGCTAGCAGAAGTTCTTAGTGGGAACAATTCAGTGCACTTGTCAACCACCACAAGCAGGTACTGGTGGCACCTTATTGTTAATTATAGCAGTTTCATGATATAATCAATAATTTCCTCCACTGCTACAGTGGCTTCCTGGCTCCTGGTGGTTGGGATTTGAGTGCTTGCGGATTTCACAGCATTTGATTTATTTCAGCTACATCTGCTAAGCATCTATAGCCGAATGAAGTGAGAAGGAAAGTTTCTGAAAAAACTATGCATGTGCTGTGGTCATGTGCCACCACAGTCAACGGTAGCCTTTCGTTTCCTCTGTGCTGAACAAGTAACTCAGTCAACTCCAATTCTGTTGAAGCAGCCAAGTTCTAGGGCAGTTCATGGTGTCCTAGAAAAGAAAGCTTGAGATAAACACTGCCGTCGCAGCTCTCGCCAACACGGAGCATGTTGTAACGCTGGCAGACGACGCTCGCTGTCCATCAGAGGCTCAGTGACATAGACTGGATATATCCAATCAGATTGATCGTTGGTGCTAATGGAATGGAAATGAGAAGTTGAAAATTCGTTTGGCTGTGCCACTGCGATCTCTGTCAATTCGCATGTTTTGAAGTCGTGTAATAAATTACACACTTGAGGCAGAGAGCTTAAATCGGTCAACAAATGATCCTTAGGACTTGCTTTACTGGCTCAATGCGTTTGTACAAAATCCTCAAAATCATTTCAGGGTCCCTTTAAAACTGAGTGCTACTACCTAGTCTAGCAAGTGTCTCAGGAGCTGGCAACATTCGGAGAGTTGCAACATGGCGGCGCTCTTACAGTCGGAGATTTTGATGCATGGGCCTTACGGGGAGATTTTTCTGCAGAGTTGGTTATGTTAAAGGGGCCCTGCAACACCTTTCTTAGTTATATTGGAATAGTCTCATTATTGACGTATGACTCTTCACCAGTCATATGCCGCAAAAATTTTTCGAATCCGTCAAGTCTAAGTGGTGTTACCAAATTATAGAGATCACGTTCCGCAGCTTTCTCCCTCAACTCAACGCCGCGAGCGCGCGGAGAGCTAGGCAGCGACTCGAGGGAGGGAGCGCAGACGAGCGAGGCTCCGCCCAAGAGCGCCGGCGGAAATTTTTTCTTCATTTTTTTCTCTCTGACGTCTGGGCGCAACCACGTGGTCTGTGCCGCCACTTCCGGTCGGCTTGCGTCGTTCTCGTCGAGCGGAGCCGATGTGTATCGCGCGTGCTTGAAAACTGCGCGTCGGTTTGGTAATGTTGGGTGTGCACCTCGAACGCCGTAGTGTTTTCATCGCTCTGCCAACCATGGAAGCAAACCTGCGCGCTCGTTTGGAACGAATGACAGCTGAGATCGGTTTCGGCCCATACTCCGATACACCGCCTCGTAAGACGGCACTGGCAGACGACCCCGAAGCGCCGCCATTACCGGACGCCAGCATTGTTATCGGAGACATGCTGCACGGCTGCCTCGGTCGGTCGTGAGAACGTGCCGACGATGCAGTTCCCAGCTGACGAGGCAACACTCGAACGGCTGCCACTCTCAACGGCAACCGGCGATGGTCAAAAGCACAGAAATATTCACGTTTTCGGCACTGCGCATGGCGAAGAAAACGGAACCACGCAACTACGAGCAGACGAGCTGTCGGTGAGACCGGAAGTGCTAATATTAATGTTTGTTCGGTGTTTTTAACGCGATAACAGAATATAAACATACATATTATCTACTTATTGAACTCAAAATTAACAACGAAAGTAATGATGAGGGTGTTATCGTGATTATAACATCAGCCAATGGTGGAACTGCCGACAATCGCGTCATATTTTGCGGACTAATACATCATTTGTCGAGAGAAGAGGGAGCGATTTTCAGCTGACTTTGAGAATTTATTGTAAATTCCAGGCCGTGCGCATCGCTATAATATTTGGCTCGCGTGTTCTCGGGAGCCTCGACTACCGATTGGCAGCGCTTTTTGAGCATGCTCGAAAAGTGTTGCAGGGCCCCTTTAAGAACATTGCCAATTTCTTTAGACCTATCATTATCATTCTACTTTTAGTGTTCTATGCAGCCATTGTATGCAAACAGGGTATGAATAGAAAGCTGAAACTTTAGTTTTTTAACCTTGCCAAGATGGTGGCAAGGAAGGAAGAGAAACGCCTTCATTAACTCCAGTTTTTGCATGTTCTTGCGCTATTTTTACACTGTCCGGGCTGTTTAAATCACTTTTTCAGGTGTTCAGCTCCAGTTGTTTTGATACAGTGTATGTAGAAGGCAGCGTAGATACAGGTGAATATGGAGGCAGCCCAAAAAGGGCGGTGTCCTTTGTAGTGTAGGTCAAGTGTAGGTCAATTTTTTGAAGAAAAGACATGGGCTGATTATGCGAGGAAACACAATATTCTGCAGAATGCAGTGCACTAACATGATGGAATAAAAGAAAGACACCTACCATCAAATAAAGTACGGAAAAAGATGTTTCAGCTCCCCTGACGGGAGGGAGCCTTGTTCACAATGAAAGCGAGGACGAGTGAAGCGATGTTTATGAGGGCTTTAAAATGTGACGTAACCAGCGGCTTTAGATAAGATGCAGCGTTCCGTCATTTCGGTTCAATGTATGATCCGTCATTTGAATCACGATGGATTCTAAATGGTGTTTTGCAGACAGTTTTCTCTCTTTTTCCAAGATCGTGGCGTTATCAAAATCAATGTGGTGGCTCAAGTTTTCAGCGTGCTCGGCCAAGGCATTCGAAGAAACTTTTCTTGTTGACGTCATTGACGTGTTGTTTGACCCGCTGTTTGAAATTTTCTGTCTCGCCGATATACACACTATCCAGTCTTTACATGGGATCCGATAAACTACGCCAGGAAACTTTTCTTTTTGAAGCTTGTCTTTCACGTTCACCAGCCGATGACGCAATTTCTGTGTAGGAACATGGGCTACTTAATAATAATAATATCTGGGGTTTAACGTCCCAAAACCACCATATGATTATGAGAGACGCCGTAGTGGAGGGCTCCGGAAATTTCGACCACCTGGGGTTCTTTAACGTGCACCTAAATCTAAGTACACGGGCCTCGAACATTTTCGCCTCCATCGAAAATGCAGCCGCCGCGGCCGGGATTCGATCCCGCGACCTTCGGGTCAGCAGTCGAGTGCCATAACCACTAGACCACCGTGGCGGGGCAACATGGGCTACTTGGACGTTGTAATGGCGTAGAACGCGGGCGAGACCCTCGCTCATGCCAGGTACGTACGGTATAGCGGCGCGGTTTTTTTTTTTTTTTCTGCTACACACGGGGTCAGGTCTTGGCGGCTGAGACAGCTGGCGTTCCACCAAGTTGAGCATATATTTAGGGTAGCCACATGCCGAGAGGTCTCGGTGCACTTGCTGTAGCTCAGCAGCCCGCCACTCGGCGTTGTGCAGATGCGGTTGGTTCTGGCGACAAGTGAGGGCCATCACCGATCTCTTCTGGTTTGTCGGGTGCACCAAGTCAAAATGCAGGTACCTGCCGGTGTGCGTGCTCTTTCTGTACACAGAAAACGTCAGACTGCGCTGGTCACGTTTCATAAGGACGTCCAGGAAAGGTAGCTCGCCGTCTTTTTCTACCTTGGCCGTTACTGAATAGATGCTTCAGTGCTATTTAAGTGGGACAGGAATGAAGGAATTTTTTCTCGCTGAATTATGCAAAACACGTCGTCTACGTAACGAAGGAAGACCTTGGGCAGCATGTTGAAAGAGGCGAGTGCACGATTTTCAAGCCATTCCATCGTTAAATTTGAAGCTGTTACCGAGATAGATGCCCCCATCGGTGTCCCGTGCACTTGCTTGTAGAAGGCGCCTTCGAACATGAAGTAAGTGTTCTCCAGGCAAACAGAAGGAGCCTTTCCAAGTCAGGGATGCAGTGCACTAACGTTTGGCTGAGATGTTTGCATGAGCTGCATGTACAGACGGGTGACAGGGCCCCTCTGATAAAAAAACTCACAGGGTTCCTTGTGTCTTAGACTACCTGAAGGCAAAAGGAAAGCCTTCCGGTGTGGCTATTTTATCATCATAATCATCGCCATCATTGTAGCTTGAGATGATGAGTAGCAACACACTATGGCTGATGATGTGTGGCACCACAATAAGCGCGTGGGATGCCGTGTCGATAGAAGGACGCATCCCAACATAAAACGTAACGACTGTTTATTAGTGCAGTAGCAGCAGCGAGGCGAGCATACCGACGCTGCGCTCAGTCGGGTAGTGAAGGAATGATCACTTCCGAGCTTGGCAGCTTGGTTTTAGAGCCACCGTCGGTGATGTAAGCCTCCGGTGACGCTGCGGTGGCGCTGTCCCTTATCTGAGGCGTGGTGTAGCATGCAGCCGTGTCACGCCGGGCTAGATAGTGACGAGGCGGAGGCTGCGCCGGTGTGTGCGCACTGTGTCGCCACAAGCGATCTGCCTATACATGGCCGTCTCTCTGAGGGTATTCCGAAAGGGCTTTAATTCGGGCTACTTGTTAGTTCCTGATCGAAAAGGAAGTGCCGAAAACAATGGGTGAGCACGAAGAGACAAACGAGTGCCTACTTACGACTAGTTTTAAATGCGAAGCATTTCTTAGCGAACCTCAGGCACTTTGGCCGTTTCTATCTACGTATATCTATCTATCTATCTATCTATCTATCTATCTATCTATCTATCTATCTATCTATCTATCTATCTATCTATCTATCTATCTATCTATCTATCTATCTATCTATCTATCTATCTATCTATCTATCTATCTATCTATCTATCTATCTATCTATCTATCTATCTATCTATCTATCTATCTATCTATCTATCTATCTATCTATCTATCTATCTATCTATCTATCTATCTATCTATCTATCTATCTATCTATCTATCTATCTATCTATCTATCTATCTATCTATCTATCTATCTATCTATCTATCTATCTATCTATCTATCTATCTATCTATCTATCTATCTATCTATCTATCTATCTATCTATCTATCTATCTATCTATCTATCTATCTATCTATCTATCTATCTATCTATCTATCTATCTATCTATCTATCTATCTATCTATCTATCTATCTAGCCGCCTACGTCTGGGCGCTCTCCTGGTCGTCTCCATAACTTGTAATATACCAAAATTGGCATAGCAGGGGATCACTGTATGACGAACACGGTTCACTTGTCGTGACATGAATAATGCAAAATACCCGCCGCGTACGTCATGGAACCCTTTCTCTCAGTCACGTGTGGCACATACCCGTATACCAGAGTTCATGTTATGCGGGTATGTGCCGCAGGTGATACAGTCTCAACCAACACAGTAACCACGAACACACACATTGACATAAAAGGAAAGTGATAATAATAATAATTGTTGGGGTCTTATGTCCCAAAACCACGATATGATTATGAGAGACACCGTAGCGAAGGGCTCCGGAAAATTTTACCATCGGGTATTCTTTAACGTACATCGAGATCGCACAGTACACGGGCATCTAGCATTTTGCCTCCAGCGAAATGCAACCGCCGCGGCCGGGATCGAACCCGCGACCTTCGGGTCAGCAGCCGAGCACCGTAACCGCTACACCACCGCAGCGGACGCAAGGAAAGTGAGGAAGCTGAGGACAGAACACCCCTGGAAGACACTCAACTACCATGCACTCGTCCACGTGGTCCGCAACGTGGACCACGTGGATTACGCATAAACCGGGGTCAGTGATTCCTACAATAAACCAGGCCTGTCACCATTACCGGTGACTTCAACATTGATTTATCAAGACCCAACAACGATTGGTCCTTATACTGCGTGAAATACGGCTTGGATGTGGACAGGACATCAAAAGACCTCGCTGCCACGTCCACGACAGGAGGCCTCATGGATCATTTCATCGTAATAGGCATCCGGGATTTCCACCAGCTGCACTATACCTTGCACTTCACTACACTTCGACTTCTCATAGCCGCGAGCTCGAACGGATCCGATTAAGAAGTCTGGTCCAGCTGCTGGTGCTCACTGATCACGCTGATGACCTTGTTCAAGAACCTCTTCTACACATACAGAGGGGTTCGGGAAACGTGCATGCGTTCTCCGTCTTAAGGGACAAGTCTAAGCATAACAATTGCAACTGTGACTGTAACGTACGTGCAGTGTGCCTGCGCGTGCCACTCGGCTTTGTATATATCTAGGGAAACATTCCTGAATGAAGCTTAGTTGCGAGTAACGCCTGTCCTGTGCATCTGTGTTCCTTCTATGTCCTGTTAGAATTCGCGCTATCCAGTATTGAAGAATATAAGCACTACATATCAGCTTACCGCGTCTGGTTGGTAACAGCCATGTTGCTACTGTTATCGTTACGCAACTGTAAACAACTGATTATATAATACATATGCGACTCTTCAAGATATGAGTGTGCGTACACCACTTCCTCATTTCTCTAGCGTCATTCCGTAACGTTTCGCCCAATGTCAGAAATTACGCCGCAGTCACCATCCCGCGCATGCTTCGCGTAACATTGATTCCCACGGTACGTGGGATCTGCCGAATTTTTTCCTTTTGTCTTTGTCCTTGGAATAACAGAGCTGAGCTAGTTGGTAAGTATTCATTCTAAAAGACAGGGCGTGCAAACATGGACACAAGAAAAAAGCCAAGACACCACAAACGCTGACTAACAACTGAAGAGGCACATGCAGTGGAAAAGAAAAAGGCACATGCCCAGGTAATAGGCGCATCTCTCGATCTCGATAGGCGAATCTCTCTCGAATCTCTCGAGCTGAAGCACTTTAAAAAAAATGACTTGGGAATGTGTAATCATAGTTTGATCCTTGCTGAATACGAAAACCAATGTGAGAGTTCACAGAAGTGAACGCAAATGGCATTTCTTGGCAAAAAAAAAAACAGCGGCTGCATTGTACTGCTGAGCGAAGGCGGTGACGTCAACTTCGGCGTGCCGCGTCATCGGCGCCATCAGCTGTGTAAAAGCATGGCCTTCGCGATCAGTTCCACCAACGCGCGCAGCCAGAAGTAGTCACGGAGGCCACGGCTCCGCCAAAACCACGGTGGTAGAATAAAACAGGTGGCCCATCGAGCGCCGCGAGCGCGTCGCCGTACTGCTCGAGTTGCTCGCGGCCGCCGCTAGGTACGCGACGAGTTTTGGGGCCGAAAGACGCGCACCGCAAGCTCTCGCTGTGCTGTAAAAACCGGTTTCTCTAGCTAATTTTGTGGCTTTAAACGGTTGTTTGTGCTTTTACTAGCTAGTAGTGGATGTCTGCCAGCTTCGACCGCAAAAGTAAGAGCGCCAGGCGTTATGAAGCTTAAATTTTTTAATCGACGCCGGTAGTCCCATATGACTGTCACAGGGTGCCGATTGCAAGAGACGTGCGCGTATATTTTTTTTTTTTTCGAAAGCGTGAAAATTCCTACCGGCGAGTGTACAGAGTAAAAAAAAAGCATTTGGTTTTCACGTTATCGTATGTATGTCGGAGGACTGTAGCTGGCGGTCTTTCCATGGAATTGCATTTCTCCACAACTGCAGTCGCTTTTCGTCTTTCGGCGCGGAGAAAAGACACAGCTTTTCTTTGCACGTTTTGTAGCCAGATTTGCAATTGGAGCAAAGCATTTTCGTCCCATGGTGGCCGCCACATCAGCGGCACAGATCGAGCCACCGTGGTTTCAGCCGTGGTTCCAGCTTACAAAGTGAGCGGAAACACCGATGCGGTCGCGCACGTTGGTTTGACAGAGCGCAACAAACGCGGCGCATCAGAGCGGATCTCAAGCCGTGGGATCACCTAATCACGACCACAGTGATCTGGCCGTGATCATGACTCGAAGGCTGATTGCGACGCTGGTTGCGTCACATAGGGACGCTCTTGCTCTTCGGACGCTTGCACCCACGGACGCCTCCGCATTTATCGAAGATGACCAAGCAGAAAGGAAGAGACGCGGCTGCAACGCTGGTTGCGTTGCATGCTTTCATTAGTGGCGTGTCCGTTCTAAGCGACGGCAACTCTTCAGTGTTGCTCTAGGCCTCTCTGGTGTAATAAATACACCGCGGATCTCTTTCTCAAAAGTTAAAGATGTAAATTGCAGCTTAAATGCTCGCAACGCACACTGGCCACATGCTTTCAAAGGCGCCGGAGCGGAGATATCGGCCCAGATAGTGTGCCTCGATGTGTGCGCCCCCGGACAAAACGCGCATCAAGGCACCCTAGGCCCAGAGTATACCTGCTGCCACCTTGCGGAAAAGCGGCGGCAACTCGAGCACCTCCGTGACACGCGCGGCGCATTGGCGGAGCGGCGCGTCGGGCCACCTGTTATTCTACCACCGTGGCCAAAACTACCGACGATGACGTAGTTCCGGTCACGCCCACACTTTCGGCGCGTTCGCGTTGGCGGAGCAAGACGAACTTTTCTTTCGCGTATTTTAAAGCTCCTGCTGCCACAACAGCGAAAAAAATTACGCCATCGTCGACAATAATGTTGGACCTTGTTAACAACAAACTTTTACCGAATTGTAAAACCACTTCAGCATCCCTCTTCTTTATGCAAGTTATTCGACGGTTGACTCACGCGTGCACTATACCACTATTGTCGATATGCCAAGCCTCAATTATTACATGCACTTCTTCATTCCTGTGCCAGTACAAAACTGTGCGTTCATCGAATTTAGGTGTGCACTTACACTCTCGACAATGTAAAGATAGATTAGAATGTGAGCCTCCTGTTAGCGATGTTGCAGTAATCTCTGGTTAACACAGCAGCCCATCGGTCCTACATAGAAGCGGCCACAGCTAAAAGGAACCTTATACACTACACCTGTACGGCAATCAGTGAATTTGTTGGTGTGTTTTACGAAACAAACGTCGGTCCGCTTTCTCTGCACAGTGGCACAAATCTTACCTAGCTTATTGGCAGCTGTGGAAACAACATCAACGCCGTATCTACTTCCCACTTGCTTTAGCTAGTGAGATACGCAGTGAATGTAAGGAATACCTACGAAACGTTTCTTCCTACTGCTTTCTGCAACCATGCTTGGACGTACGGCGACAGTGGCCACTGCAACACGAGGTTAACCTACATCTCAAAGACCTGTGCTGGCACTCATTTTGTGCTCACATGACTTGGTGAGGGAAGACTTAAAGCATGACATGGCTATACGACAACCTTAGAATGCCTCGACGAGAAGTTTAACAGCAGTTTTGAAGGTCTAGGATAATAATTCCAGCATATGTGCTTCTTCTGAGACGTTAAGGAAATGTCTAGAAATTGTATTCCATTATTCTGAGGCAATTCCTTGGTAAAGTTCCGCCCTCCTCCATTTAATTCAATTTAGGTAACCACGGATTCAAAGTCCTCACCATCACAAAAAATCAAGTAATCGTCCACATAACGAAAAACCTTAATAATTAGGTTTGTGCGAAATGTAAGCTTTAGGTCAGAAGCGAATGGTGATTTGGTCAAATAATTTCGAATCAAACTTGAATAGTATATATCACATATTATAAAGAAAAATGAGCATATTTGTCATGACCCAACTAACCTGCACAATGCTTTTTTTTTTAGAATTGAAACAACGCATGGGCAAATGTCTTTGGTTCAAAGGGAAGTGGAAGCAATTTTGAAGCAAATGGAAGTAGCAGGATTTGACTTTCGATAGAATGCAAGTGATAACCTGTAAAATACGTTACATTTTAAAATTTACTATACTTCGAGCATATAAGCCGGTATAACAAGCTTTTAAACCTAAAAAAGATGAATCGATGTGAGAGTAATATGTTCATTTAACCTTGAAGTGGAGCTTCACGGCAGTGCAGATTTCCCCTGGATAGATGTATTCATGGTATAGCACTCCTCCACTGCAGTGAAACCACCTTTACAGGTGGTTGCATGCGGTTTATATTAGAGCTGTGCGAATAGCAAAACTTTGGGTGCCAAGCGAATTCGAATATTGAAGTGTGAGTGTGAATCGAATCGAATATTTCTCGAATACTTCGAAGCGAAATTGCAGAAAAAAAGTTTGAGAGGATTCCTAAGCATATTCTTATGCGATACAAGGGTGTAATGAGGCGAAGCATATTGAAATACTGAAGGGTTCACTTTCAATCGGACTGTATTTGTTTTTGGGAAGTTGGAATAGTTTGAATAGTGGAATTCCAGTGCGAATCGAGTCGAATAGCAAACACTATTCGAAGAATATTCGAAATTTCTAATATTTGCACACCTCTAGTTTATATTGCTCAAGGCGCGTTGTCGGGCTAGTTGCTTATGATCCATGAGACTGTTTGGCGTAGCGCACACCCACAAGGACAAAGAAGGACACACACACACACACACACACACACACACACACACACACACACACACACACACACACACACACACACACACACACACACACCCGCAGCGCTAACTTTCAACTAACGGTTTTATTTCTGATCACACGTGTCTATTATACAGCAACAGGCGATCGATAAAACCAAGTAAAAAAACCTGTGATAGTACAGCATCGATCGCGCACATGTCATCACTGATCACAACTATCTGCACCCGCCTTCTTCAAAGTGACAATTCAAGATACCTCTTTTCTTTATCGGACAAACCTAAAGAAGGCGCACTCGTACATTTTTCTTTCACTTTGTCAATTTCAAACGCCTCGATTATTTCCCGGGTTGTTTTGTCTCGAGCCCTATATATAGAATACAAGTGCTCTCAAACTCTGGGACGCAACCACACCTTTGGCAGTGGATGCCCAAGTAGCCAGATACAGCTTTTTTGACATTATACGAGTGTTCTCTGAGTCTTTGGTTTACACACCATCTGGTTTGGCCAATATAGCCGCGTTCACATGTGAGAGGAATAGAATACACCACGCCTTCACTGCAATTCACAAATTTCTCTCGGTGCTTGATTGTGCACTCGCGCTTCTCTTTGCTGTCCGCATTAACCTTTTTGCACATCCTTTGCAGACGTTCGGGAGCAGAAAAAAAATACGTCCGCACCGGACTTTCTCACTATCCTGCGCAAATTATGCGAAATGGCGTGCATGTAGGGCACCACAGCAACCTTGGTTGCCTTAGTGGCGGCGGTCTGCTTACTGGTGTTCGCTCTTCCTTTTCTACTGATATTTTCGGCGACGGCGGTTAACAGGCGCAGGGGATAGCCAGTATCAATTAAACGTTTAGCCTGGGCACACAAGCTCGCTTCAAGCTTGTGCCGGCACGATTTCATCTGAGAACTCTGAAAACATGAACTTATAACAGCACGCTTTATCAATTTTGTCCTTGTGGGTGTGCGCTATGCCAAACAGTCTCACGTTTTATATTATTCTATTCGTTACTTCAAAATTTAGAATATTTTAAATTTGTGTCGAAGCGAATCTGAATACAGTAATATTCGTTTGAATATTCGAAGTTAACGAATGTTCGCACAAGCTTATTATTAATAGAATTACCAAAGGTGCTTTCTAAATGTTTGTCAATCTCGCTAAGGTATAAATCACTAAGAATTGGAGCAGTCGTTGAACTAATACAAATCCCTGATTTCTGCACACAAACGCCTTCCTTTTAACCTACCAGCATTGACTTTAAATAGAAAGAATTTCGAGAAATGCCCCCGTAGAAACACCACACTTATCAGTAAAAACAGTTTCTTTCAATTGTTCGTTATTACAGTCATTAACACATTTTAACAACCCCTCATTCGGCAAAGAGTAATAAAGGTCTTCAATATCCATAATAAAAGCTTTACAACCACTGGGGTTCTCTGAGAGAAACTGAACTAGCACCTGATAATTATGCATACAAAAAGGGTCTGAAAAATTCAAGAATGCTAAGTGGTTCTGCAAGTAACTATAGTTACAGTGAATTGCCAGGTGCCTTGCTCTGATTATATTGCTCCAAAAAGAGATGTCATTCTTCTGTGTTTTTGCTGAAAAAAACAATTCCAAAATGTCCGATTTAGCCTTCCTGACGTTACAAGCTACCCTCTCAAAATTATGTCTTAACAAAAGGCCCACTGCACGTTGCCTAACTACCGTTGATTTAGTTTCACCGTCCTAAAGTTCTTTTCTATGGCTGTTGATGCTTTTTCTGGGAACATACTATCCGGCATAATTACAAAATACCCTTTCTTATCTGAAATTACTGGCCTGATTTTCTTCTCCGCACAATAATTACCCAAAGGCTGGATAGCTGTGTGCCTCTTCAGTTGTTAGTCGGCGTTTGTGGTGTCTTGACTTCTTTCTTGTGTCCGTGTTTGCATGCCCTATCTCTTAGAATGTCTTTTTTGTGTCTTTTTTCTATTTTTCACTACCACATTATAGCTGGTTCTGCGCTGTAAGCGGTTACGTTATCGGTGATCTGAACTGTATTACATCTGCTAACGTGTCTCTTTGTCTGACATCACCACTGTATACAGTAGAATTCTGGCGATACGAATCTTAAGGGGAAGTGAAAATATTCGTATCGCCCAAAATTTATATCATCGAAAAACTAGCAAAACCTGTTTTCAAACCACGATATATGCACAAAACATTTATTTTCATTATTTCTCGGACATACGTGAACGGACTTATAAGGGATGGTGCAGCTGTCTGGCTCGAACGCGCGCATCGAAGCTTCGCGTGAGGCCAACTGAAAACTAAATGCCAAGATCCGTTCCACCATAGTCATAAGCGAATAACAACAGAAATGCCAAAACACTTCATGCCCGTTTTACGACCGTATTGCCTTTAATCTACCACTGCATTAGCCTCGTACCTTCAGAGCTCGTAGTCGCTATCGATGATCACGATAATAACAATCGTGGTTTCATGCGCGACTATTGTGGCAAACGGTAGTTCCGTTTTCAACCCTTGTGCGCTGGCCCTACATGTGCCTTCAAAACTGCGTCATTCGTTGCTATCTATGATTGCATCTGCCACGGTTTTGTCCGCAGCATTTGTGGAAAGCGGCGTCGCTGTGAGTCGGTGAGCGTTGGATCCATGTGCACTTTTGGAGTCAGTTTCGTCGTCGCCATACATGATCGTGTTGAAAGTGATCGCGGTTTCGTGCACTGTGGTTGGGCAAATGGTTGTTCTGTTTACAGTCCATGTGCGCTGGCCGCTCACGTGCCTTCAGAACTACTTTGTTGCTATCTATGATCACGTCTTCCGTAGTTTTGTCCGCCACATTTGCGGCAAGCAGCATCGCTTTGACTTAGAAAGCATTGAATGCGCATGTATTTTCAGAGTTTCGTGTCGCCACACACAATCACGATGATAGCGACTGTGGTTGCGTCCACGGCGGTTGTGGCAGATGATAACCACAGTTATGACAATGTGTGCGCAGGCCGCACGCATACTTTCGAAACTTCCGGCACGCTGCTTTGGGCCGTCACTCGGCAGTTACAGTTCCAAAGTTCATGTCACCTGCCGCGACGTGGAAAAGTGTGAGCGACATGCGAATTTTGGCCCATTGGACATAGTGGAATTCGGCTGGGGAATTTCACGAATTCGTATCGAACCAAAATTCGTACCAGTCGGGTTCTTATCACTGAGATTCTACGTTATAGGGTTTTTTCCAGAGCAGATTCAAGCACCGGTGCAGCTCTGTGGTAGACCCCGCAGGGGCGTCTGCGCAAGCAGGCGTTTGGTGTGTAGCGACACCACGGACCCGAGCTAACGGGGGGGGGTTTCGACCCCCTCCCACGCCTAGCCGTGCGTGGCATTGCCGTGTCCGGGGAAAAGGGGATCCTGGGGGTTGAGCCGACGCCGGGTGATTGGACCTTTAAGGCCCCCCGGCTGAGGCAACACACCCCTTTGGCCCTGGCTTCACGTAGACGGCACCCCTGGGCTGACCCACCCAGGGGAAATCGGCAGTCGCCCTTTCCTATCTCTCCGCCTGCACATCTTCGCCTTTCTCTCTCACTTTTTGGCTTTCCTTTCCTCTCCTCTCTTCCAGTAACTTCACTTTTTTCCTGGCGGCAAGGGTTAACCTTGTGTGGGTATCCAACCTTGGCTACACCATATTTGGTTATAGCGGCCATGTACAGCTGGCGTTTGCGTTTCCTTCGTGTCTCGTAGCGTCCCCTCGTTGGGCTCGGTGGTGGGCGGCTGGCATGGCTGCCGAAAATACACACTTCTCATGGGATCGCCGAACCCTTTTCCAACTGATCGTACTCTCAAAAGGGTGCGCACCGATGCCACCTTCCTGCTCTCGCCAAAAAGCACGGAAACATTTCCGAAATTCCACATCATCCATTGTGAACAAGCATCCACAAAAGCTCGAGCAATCTCTCCATTTCTTGTGGCAAAGTGTTTAAGGCAAACCATCGGAACAGGTTATAAAGCCACAAAGCTGGCAAGCGGTGACCTGCTGCTTGAACTCAAAGATAAAGACCAGTATGACAAACTGGCGCACCTTGTGGCATTTGGTGACAACCCTGTCTCGGTTAGCGCTCATCGAACAATGAACACTGTTAAGGGCGTAGTCTCTGACGATGACCTAAAGGAACTGACTGAAGAAGAACTGCTTGATGGATGGAGGGACCACAACGTAATCCATGTGCAACGCATCAAAATCAGACGAGAAAACACAGAAATCCCGACGAAGCACCTAATACTTACATTTAACTCCACAACTCTACCTGACACCCTCGAAACTGGATACGTCAAGCTCCCTGTCAGACCGTTCATTCCAAACCCGCGACGTTGTTTTAAATGTCAAAGGTTTGGACACGCGTCTCAGAGCTGCCGAGGGCAGCTTACCTGTGCAAGGTGCGGCAAAACTGGTCACTCTGCGGACGAGTGCAGTGATGATGTATATTGTGCGAACTGTGATGGTCCTCACCCAGCGTACTCCAGAGCTTGCCCAGTCTGGAAGAAAGAAAAGGAAATAATAACTATCAAAGTAAAGGAAAACATAACCTTCCGTGAGGCGCGCCAACGTATTTCGTTGACATTTTCAAACAGACCATCCTTCGCCGAAGTGGTGCAACAGGGGGCAGCACCACAACGGCCTTTTGCGGTTGCCCGGACCACGCGCAGCGTGCCGAGGCTAGCGCCCCCTGCCCCCACGGTGGGTTCAGCCAGTGCTGTCCTGCCTCCCCCCAAATCGGCCGTACCAGAGGCCTCTGCAACGTCTGGCAACAGCCAGGGCCGTGTAGAGACCAAGAATGTCCCTTCGACATCGGGCATGGTGGGGTCGAAGGCCCCGCCTCAAGAGACGAGGCCTAGACGACGTACCGGTCGCTCGTTAGAGCGTGTGTCCAACGCTTCAACTGAAGCTATGGACACTACACCTAGTCAAACGGCGCAGGCAGCGCCTAAGGAGCGGCGAGCCTCCCTCGACCGCTCCAAGAGAAAACTCCAATTACAGGGCCTGAAAAGGCTCTGTAAATTGAGCCTACCGCCTTTCTGACACACACAGCACAGGTTAGTTTCAGGATGGATACGATAATTCAATGGAACGTCAGAGGCCTATTGCACAACCTCGATGACGTCCAAGAACTTCTAAGAAAGTTTCAAGCGAAAGTGCTGTGTGTGCAAGAAACGCACTTAAGTCCAAAACACACAAACTTCCTCCGAAAACACATTATTTATCGTAAAGATCGCGTGGATGCTGCTACATCATCTGGTGGTGTAGCCATCATAGTCGATATGAGTATAGCAGTCCAGCATTTGCCACTCCAAACGGCCCTTGAAGCTGTGGCCGTTCGAGCCGTACTTTTAAATAAACTCGTTACGATATGCTCCTTATATATCGCGCCACATTATCAGCTCCACAAACACGATTTAGAATCATTAATAGATGAGCTTCCAGAGCCCTTTTTGATTCTTGGTGATTTTAATGCACACAATGTCCTGTGGGGCGATTCTCGCTGTGACACACGAGGACGTCTTATTGAGCACCTCCTTTTTACGTCTAGGTTATGTCTCTTGAACACGAAAGAGCCCACATATTTTAGCCTCGCAAACAAATCATACTCCGCGTTAGATCTAAGCATTTCATCACCGTCGCTTTTAACCTATTTTAAATGGAATGTTCTTAAAAACCTATATGGAAGTGAGCATTTTCCGATAATTCTGAGTACACAATCTCAAAGTAACCCTCCTCCGCAGGCCCCTCGGTGGAAGGTTGACTCAGCTGATTGGGAACAGTACCGGTGTCTTTCTCAAGTGACGTGGGCTGACATGTCCACCCTAAGCATTGATGATGCTGTGAAATATTTTACAGCTTTCCTACTTGATGCCGCTTCTAAATGTATTCCCCAAGCGAGCGGCATGGATTCCAAGCGACGGGTTCCCTGGTGGAACGATGCATGCAGGAGTGCGCGGAGGAAGCAGAACAAAGCATGGGCGTTGCTTCGCGATTCTCCGACACCAGAAAACTTGGAAAACTTCAAGCACATCAAATCACAGGCAAGGAGAACGCGCCGACAAGCTAGACGAGAGAGTTGGACAAAGTTTATATCAAATGTCAACTCGTACACAGATGAGGCAAAAGTATGGAATAGAGTAAAGAAGGTGAACGGTCAACAAACGTACTCACTACCATTAGTAGATACCCAGGGTGAAAGCTTGGAAGATCAAGCTAACTCCTTGGGCACACATTTTCGACACATTTCTAGCTCTTCACATTACTCCGAAACCTTCCAAAGATACAAATCACGTATAGAAAAACAGAAGTTAGAACGCAAATGTTCAAAAAATGAGGCATACAACCAACCTTTCTGCTTAGCAGAACTGCAGGCGGCATTAAACTGCTTCAATAAATCGGCCCCAGGTTCGGATCGCATTATATACCAGATGCTGAAACACCTATCACATGAAACACAAAATACCGTCCTTTCGCTTTACAACGCCATATGGTCCTCCGGTGAGATCCCATCTGCTTGGAAGGAAGCTATTATAATTCCTTTTCTAAAACAGGGAAAGGATCCATCGTGTGTTTCAAGTTACAGGCCGATAGCATTAACAAGTTGCCTTTGTAAAGTATTTGAAAAAATGATTAACTGCCGCCTAATACACTTCCTTGAATCAAACAAACTGCTTGACCCCTATCAGTGCGGGTTTCGAGAAAGTCGTTCCACAACTGACCATTTAATACGCATTGAGGCACAAATTCGCGAAGCATTTGTCCATAAGCAATTCTTTCGCTCAGTATTCCTTGACATGGAAAAAGCATACGATACAACATGGCGGTTTGGGATACTGAGAGACCTCTCACACCTGGGTATACGAGGCAGGATGTTGTCTATAATCGAAAGTTATTTGTCCTATCGCACATTTCGTGTCCGAGTGGGAAATGTCTTATCCAGACCATTTGTTCAGGAAACTGGAGTGCCACAGGGTGGTGTTCTCAGCTGCACACTTTTTATTATAAAAATGAATTCTTTGCGTCTGTGCATTCCACGCAGCATATTTTATTGTGTATATGTCGATGACATTCAAATAGGTTTTAAGTCGTGCAACCTTGCACTGTGTGAGCGGCAGGTGAAGCTTGGTTTAAACAAGGTGGCCAAATGGGCAGAAAAGAATGGGTTCAGCCTCAATCCACAAAAAGCACCTGCGTTCTATTTACCAGAAACAGATGCCTGCACCCCGATCCCGACATTGACCTGCATGGTCAGCGGCTACCCGTCGAAGTGGAACACAAATTCCTAGGTTTAATCTTGGATGCGAAGCTAACTTTTGTGCCATACATCAAATATCTTAAAAAGAAGTGCATGAAAACAATGAACATTCTAAAAGTGCTGTCACACACGTCATGGGGCAGTGACAAAAAGTGTCTCATTAACTTATACAAAAGCCTTATACGCACACGCCTAGACTATGGGGCCATAGTGTACCAGTCTGCCACGCCAAGCGCTCTGAAGATACTGGACCCCGTCCATCATCTAGGTATCCGTCTTTCTACAGGTGCCTTCAGAACAAGACCTGTGGAAAGTCTTTACGTGGAATCAGACGAGTGGTCGCTTCACTTACAGAGATCATACTCCTCTTTCGTGTATTTTCTCAAAGTGTATGCAAACGAGGAACACCCCACATATTGTACCATAAATGACATATCCAGCTCTCAACTGTTTGAAAACCGTCCTACCGTGCGAGAGCCCTACTCACTGCGTGTGAGAGGTTTGGCAAGGGAATTTTCAGTCCCGCTCGTCGAAAACAGCCTGATGGCTCCAGCTATACAGCTCCCACCGTGGCAGTAGCAGCTTATAGACTGTGACCTGTCCTTCGTAGAAGTCACGAAGCACGCCCCTGTTGCACATATTCGTATGCACTTTTTAGAATTACAGCACAAGTATTCTTGCTCCGAATTCTATACTGATGCGTCGAAGTCTCATTCTGGCGTCTCTTACGCAGCGGTTGGCCCATCCTTTTCGGATACCGGCTTGCTACATCCTCAAACAAGCATATTTATGGCAGAGGCTCACGCAATATTGTCAGCCGCTAAGCGTATTGAGGAATCAAAACTACCTAAAGCTGTTATATACACATATTCTTTAAGCGTTGTGAAGGCTTTAAAAACCTCTAGAATTCACAAAAATCCTCTGCTTGTTAAGCTGTACTCTGTCTTGTGTGGAATTTATGCATCCAAGCAGCACGTCGTGGTATGTTGGGTGCCAGGCCACCGTGATATAGAGGGCAACGTACTGGCTGACCGGCTTGCCTCATCTGTTCACACAGACGCCGCCAACACTTCCGTGCCAGTTCCAGCATCGGACCTCAAGCCCTTTTTAAGGAGAACACTCAGAGCTTACTGGCAGCGCTCGTGGGATCGACAAACTCAAAATAAGTTACACCTTGTCAAGCCGCAGCTTGGTAATTGGCCACCGGTATCAAGGTCACGTCGTACAGAAGTCACTCTCTCAAGACTTAGAATAGGTCACACATACAGCACACACGCACACCTTCTGTCGGGTGGTGATCCACCTATGTGCGCGAAATGTGGTGAACCACTTACCTTGCTTCACGTTATGATACAATGCAACGAATTAGATGCCATAAGGAAAAAACACTTCCCATTAGCCTACCGAGAGCATGTTCCATTACATCCTTTGATGTTCTTAGGCAGGGAACCGCTTTTTAAATACAAGTCGTTCGCGTTTTTAAAGGAAGTACATACTTTTCATATCATATTCCCAGGCAATCCGTAGCACGATCTCTCAACAGAGGCTGCTGCTGCGGTAGCTACATCAGAGAAAGCACCTGCCTCGCGGCCCTTGGACACAAGGGCGTTGACGAGGCACCCGTGCTAATGCCAGGCCCCCATATATTTTTTCTACCGCGACCACTTGAAATTCATTCTAACGGACACACATTTCACGTCGCTGTCATGCTTTTAATACTTCTATGTTTTACCCGCCTTTAGCGCGCGGAATTTTAGGCCCATATACAGCCACTTACCATAACCATCGTTCATATTTATTATCATGTCCTGGCGCTCTTTGGCCATCAAATGGCCCTTGCGCCAATAAACAACATATATCATCATCAGCTCTGTGGTAGAATACTCCACTGCCATGCAGAATACCTAGGTTTGGTTCCATGCTTTTTATTAAACTCTGTATGGTCACTTGGGCTTTCAATGCGAAAGCGCTACTTGGGTAGATTGGAGGAAATGCATGCGTGCTGGGCAACCACAAAGTTCGCGTCCACAAAAGCACGTAACCTCTCCCACTGAAAGTGATCGTCGCTGGCACTAACGTTGCGCCTTTCCAACGAGGTAATGTAGGGTGCAATTATAATCCCCTCTGAGGCCCCAAAAAATGCACTGCTGAGGTATAGTGTACTAGACGAGGCATCAAGGTACTCCAGTGCAACAGTCCAAAAAAATGGCGTTCCCTCTCTGATTTCGGCAGCAGAAGGTGAAGGGGTCCGCTCTAGGCACGGCTGGTGCAGAAGCCTAGCTCCGGCCCCAGCCGCACGTAGTCGTACCGTGCACGTGTCAACGTACCCTTCCCGTAGCGCGAATCATCGCAGCTACGACGGGTTCGGGCGAATAAGGCAACAGGCTAGAACAACAAACAACACTTTATTGCTACTCTAGCAATAACTCGTAAATGTCGCGTGGAGGGATAGTCCACTCTAGTAGAAAACAAAGGGTAACGCTTACAGCTTCGGTCGATGGTCGGCTCGCGGGTCTTGGAGCGATGAAGTGGTTCCCAGCAGGTCAGCAGAGCAAGAGAGAGCGTCTCCCTGCCTGGTTGGCTTTTTTATCCACCTCCCGTCTCCCTCCCCACGTGAGGGTTGTTTCCCTCGCAGGGGCGGTTCCCTTTCCCACAAGCCGGGAAGCGAGGAGTAGCGAGCGGTGTGCTGGGAAAGAAGGAGTTGACAGGAAAGGGGCGACGGTGCTTGCTCTCCAAGTGACCTCTTCGCTCCTGCCACCAGTCCGCGATCGCGCCAGCGTTAAGGAAAGGCAATGGGCGCGCGTGCTCTCCCACAAAGGGCAACTCCCGATTTGAAGAACGCCTGCCATTGTCTGTTGTACCTGTTGGCCTTGAACTTGTAGACACACTGCCGCAGCAGCAACGAGTCTGATGTCAACGTATGCCTAGCATCGACAATGGCTTGTCGACGGAGTGCCCCTTTATGAGTACACTCAAGTCACCAAATATGAGAAGGGCTGAAAAAGGAAGGCAGAAATGGGGAACCTGTTAGGCAAATTAAGTTCATGCATTGGACATTCGTACAACCTGATTGTGTGGAACATTGACGTGCTCGATTAACTCATTAATGGAGTGGTGGAAAGCTGTGGTATGTGCTGAAAGACTTTCTTTATTCTTTTATTCTTTATTCAAAGGTTACCCCGCATTGCCCAAAGGCGTTACAGCAGGGGGGTTACAGAAACGACATAAACAATTCTTCGTTCTTACAGCACACTTGCATGGCAGACAATCCATTCCACTCTTCATTCCACAGGTTCGTCCTGGTGCGTAATTCTCTTATTTTAAAAACGTGGTCAGTTCTAGATGAACGGAAATGAGGTTCCTTAAAGTATTTTTCTTTATTAATTCCTGTTTTATCATGATATATCTGAAAAAAGAACTTCAGTCGCAGCTTTTGCCGATGCGAGGAAAGCAGTTCCCACCCAAGTTCATTTTTCATCTGAGTGCAGCTCTCCCCTCTCTTGTACCGTCCCAAGACGAACCTGACCGCCCGGTTTTGAATTTTTTCAATTTTATCAATCAATGTGGCTTGCGAAGGATCCAACACGGCACAAGCGTATTCCAGTATAGGTCGTATACATGTTAAATAGGCTGTCTTTTTTAAGTTCAGTTCCGAAGTTTTTAAATTACGTTGGATAAAGTTTAGCGCCTTTCCAGCTTTACAAACCACATCATCTACATGCGCATTCCACGAGCAGTCGGATGACAAGACTACCCCTAGGTATTTATAACTATCTGCTCTTTTTAGACGTTCATTGTTTAAAGTATACTCTGTTTCCATTGGTTTCCGCTTCCTTGTAAGAGACATGGACACACTTTTTATTATTTAGGTTCATTTTCCACGTAGAGCACCAATCTTGAACACGTTCCAAATCAGTTTGCAGTTGGGTAAGGCCTCTGTCATTCTTTACTTGTCTATACACAACACAATCGTCTGCAAACAATCTAATATGTGATGAAATACCTGCCGAAATATCATTTATGTAAACGAAAAATAAAAGTGGCCCTAAAACTGAACCCTGTGGAACTCCCGATGTCACATCAACATAATCAGAGCTTTTGCCGTTTAAGATGACGCATTGCCGGCGCTGGCACAAATAATTTTCAATCCAATTTAGGACAGCAGAATCTATATTTAGCAATTTAAGTTTGTTGCAAAGGAGTGAATGTGTTACCGTGTCGAATGCCTTGCGGAAATCTAAGAAGATGCAGTCAGTTTGCCCCCCTGAATCAATGGTGGATACCAGATCATGATAAAATTCAACTAGTTGTGTGGTGCACGACAACCCCTTCCGGAACCCATATTGAACATTAGTTAATATATTGTTTTCAGTGAGGTGTTTCATTATTCCAGAGTAGAGAATGTGTTCCATTACCTTGCACACTATTGATGTTAGAGAGATTGGTCTGTAATTCGCAGCATCCTTTTTCGATCCCCCCTTGTGGATTAGAACAACATGAGCAGTTTTCCAATCAACAGGTAGGAGGCCTGATTTCAAGGATTGTTTATAAATTATGTGCAAGTAAAGAGAGATTGGTCCGGCGCACCGTCTCAGAATACGCGGAGAAATCGCATCTGGGCCAGTTGCTTTCGTTTCGTCTGTTTGCTTTAATAGCTTTTCAATGCCACTTACGCTGAACTCAATTGGGTTCATTGGAGGTATGCTACTGGCGTCGAACGAATAGACAAAGTCCTGTATTGGCAAAAAGATAGATTTAAAATAGTTGTTCAAACAATTCGCCTTCTCTCCATCATCTGTGATAGTTTTGTTATTATAAACAATTTCATTTATACCGACACTCTCAGAACCGCAACTCTTTGATATATTGCCAGAAATGCTTAGGATTTGCTCTCAGCGTGTCGTTCAATTTTTTAAAATAGACGCCTCTGGCATTTTTTATACTTTTTTTGTATTCTTGCGTAATCTGAAATAACTTTTGATAGTGGCTAGTCCGTTTAGTTCGTTTGAATTTAGCGAATAACCGCTTTCTCTTATTGATTAGCCGCAACAGACGTGACGTCATCCACGGCTTTCTTCGTTTTTTTCATTTTGGAGGAATCCGCGCTTGGCACATGTGCCTCAACGAGTTCAAGTAGCTTATTTTTGAACAGACGCCACAATTCATGCACATCCTTATCATCCGCCAGGCATTCGAAGACCGGTAGATAACTATACAGTTTTTCATTTATGCTAGAATAATCGCCTCGGTCAAAGAAGAATACTCTTCTATTCCCGCTGTGCTTCACGCGATGAATTTTCGTTTTTATAGATGCGACTACAGCGTGGTGGTCACTTAATCCCGGAATAACAGTTGTTGAGTTTACAAGGTTTGGCGAGTTGCAAAACAACAAGTCTAAGATACTATTTTCACGGGTTGGCTCGGTTACATATTGTAACAGACCGTGGGTATCAATAATGCTCTTCATGTTCATGTTAACTTGACTACATTTTTGGAATACACAGGTATTATCACTCCAGTGAAGGTCTGGTAAATTAAAGTCGCCACCTACCAACATAACTTGACCTGAAACCTCAGAGATAACTTCACCGCAAGCATGTAGTGGCGCCACGTCAGAGTTCGGTGGCCGATACACCACCCCGGCAGTAAGTGAAAAATAATGAGATAAATGCACTTTACACCACACTGCTTCCACCGCATCATGGCTGATATCAAGGGCAGATGAGCGTAAATCAGATCGAACAAGCAAAAAAAAAACGCCGCCACCACGGCTCAGCCTATCTTTTCGATAGACAATAAAGTTCTCTGGAAAAACTTCACTGTCGCTGATGAAAGGATTTAGCCAAGATTCCGTGCCGAATACTATATCTGCCTTTACAGACTCTATCAAGGCCGCAAGTTCATCCGCTTTGTTACTCACGCTACGGCAATTCACAACTAGAGCAACCAGGTCGACATGAGGGCTTACCTTAATTTGGGCACCTCGTCAAGGTTTTGTAACAGGAACAACTTCTTCCTTTTCTTTGTCCCACCTAAAAACCCTGCCGTTTTTAATAAGCTTATCATGACTTAACTTCACTTTGTTATTTGTATCTTCTTTTTTAGCTTTCGCATATTCCCACAGGCGCTTGCGCATTCCACGTGTCTCAGGCGAGTAATCCTGAGCAACGCTGAAATTGGTCCCTTTAAATCTTTTGGCATTTAGTAGAACGTCTTGTTTTTCTTTGTATAAGGAGAAATTTACAATAATTGGTCGCTTAGCCTTTCCAGTGAAACGACCAATCCGGTGCGCTCTTTGAACCGACTTCAACTGTATTCCCAAGTTATCTTCACAAATCCTCTGGATTAATTTTTCTGACTGGTCCGAATTTTCAAACCGGTCAGTGTCGTCCACCCCATAGAAGACTAAATTTTGTCTCCGGCTTCTGTCCTCTATTTCGACCGACTTTCCCTGTAACTCATTAACTTGTTTCAGAAGCCCCTTGATTATATCTGCCTGCCTCGATACCAATTCACTGACGTCCTCTACATGTTCCTGCGTGATAGCCAGGTTTTTACTTATTTCTGTTATCATGGTTTCGTGCTTTGCGAATCCAGTTTCAATTGCGTCTAACTTATTCATTATCGCCACCTGACCATTTTGCAGACTTCTCAGGCAATCTATTTGAGCAGCATCATCATGACTTGACAAGTTTACTTGGACAATACCATCAGGACCGGGGTTTAGTTCCACGTCTCCGGCAAGGAGCAACAGCAAGAGCAAATACAGCACACTATTAGAAAAAAGGCGAAAGCGCCTTTTGGACACCTTCGCCCGGACATGTTTATCATTCACGGGAGCAGCAAACGCCATCGTGGGAGGAGCCGGCAATACAATAATGTTTGTTCGACTGTGAATGGAATAGTAAAGACTAACCTGCACAAACAAGAGCGATGTCAGCTGCATGTCGGCAAGCGTGCCGGCTCCAAATCCCACGAATGCGTAGTGCTGCTCGCTTATGTAGCCTTGTCCTTTGTCACGTGGTTCATTCCGCTCGTAGTTGGTCGGTCGCCCGTCGCTGTCAGCGTCGCCGTGCTCGGAAAATCCGCCGTGTGCGATCACCGGCAGTGCAAATGCACCACCGCATGCTGATGTGGCCCACGCGAACGCCGATGTGGGCGACGACACAGGCATGCGCAGAAACGACGTCTCTTCGCCTACAGCACCATTCAGGATCGTTGACCAAAGGGCAGCAAAAATCTGCACAAACAAGAGCGATGTCAGCTGCATGTCGGCAAGCGTGCCGGCTCCAAAGAAATAATTAGTGTGGATCAAATTCTCGCCGCAATCCGGGCACATAACACGCAGCCAGAGCAAATTAGTTAGACTCAAAAAACCGAACACACTTTATAACACAACTCAGCAACACCAGTTTGTAGCACCCCTTTCTAACAATAAGAAAGCCAAAAGAAATGTTTTCTTGTTCTTATCTCATAAGAATATGCTGAGGGATCGCTTGCAACTTCTTTTGTACCACACGCCGTGTTTTTCAAGGCCAGCGTCGGATGGGACCTCAATCTGTGGGCATTGTATTGTCTGTGCAGATGGACATTTTTGATGCGGCTGAGCGTTACAAGAAGGAAGGGGCCCCTCCACTCATGGTGCTGGCAGGCAAGGAATACGGCTCGGGCTCTTCCCGGGATTGGGCTGCCAAGGGGCCTTTCCTGCTGGTGAGCTTTGTTGCACGCATTTTACTTGCAGGTTTATGAGGAAAAACACCCTGTGGTGCGGCATGGCCGTACTATAAATGTGCCTTTTTCACGAAAGAAGGAATTTTCACTTTGGTGTTTGTTCTCAGCGTGATGGAGTTCAAGAGTGTGCATTGCGATGAAACACACAGCTCTGATTGGTCTCTGCTTGCCCAGACGTTCACTTACTGAGAGACACTCGTAATGGTTTGTAGAGGGTCACTAAGATAACCACAAAAGGTAAGCCTGCGAATGGTCCCAGGTCTTGCACAAAATGCTGCTGAGAAGATGTTGTCTTTTGAGTTGGCTTCAGACATAAAACACTGATGTGTCATTACTGAGCCCAGTTTAGCTTTGTTTTCTTTTCCAGCCTCATGCATCCTCTACCTGATTGCAATAGCCTAGCTGAACCCCTTGACACTTCCTGTCAGTAGGTGTTGATTGATTTTTGTTGTATTTTTAATTTATACCACATAAAACCCTACAATAACAAAAGCCAAAATATTTCTACATCCCCTACAATCACCCATAAAATTCTGTGCCTTTAGTATCTCCCTACAATGAAGTTTTGCTTGCAGTGTTCGCAGTGGTTCTCAAAACCCTTCCAGGCAAAAATTTTCTGCAAGTGGAACCACTTCTAGTGGAGCCACTTGGGAAGTGGAACCACTTAGTTAGTGGGACCACTTGGCTAGTGCCTAGGTGAATAGGTTCCCATTCCCACCCTCCTGTAAAATAATTTCCAGTTGGAACCTTATTTCCAGCTGGAAATCTCGGCATGAATGTTCACACCTAGTACATTCCAAACTGGCCAAATCTTGCACGAATATCAGCTGGCTGCTATTGCTTGTCACTTCGTTCCTACTTTTATCAACGACAGGGCCTGCTGGTCCAGTGAACTGTGCACAGTCAAAGCAGCATGGTGGGCAAACTTGACAGCATTTATTGAAGGCTCACAGCAACATATCTTCAGATGTAGGATGTGTTTGCACATATTCTTGTACACCACCTGAAAGAAATACTATTTATACATAGTGAGTGAGAAGTAAAGCAATAAAGACCCATCCAGCAAAATTGTTGAATGGCGCAAACAGGACAGGGGCTAAATTAAGAGACACACCTTATGCTCCTCCTTTGGTCCCTGTCCGGTTTGTGCAATTCAACACTTTTGATCGTGCCCAATTGTCAGCACCTCAGTCACCTTAGTCGGAGCAGTAAGGTCGAAGTGACGCAGGATTGGTGGTGAGGTTTGTAGACAGCGCAACTCTTGACAGGCATTGTCATAAGCGGACGACCAAGCATAACTTTTCGAGTCGCTCTACAGAAGCTGATTCAAGAGAGCGCTGATGGTCGCAAAATTCTGAATGAAGCGGTGAAAGTAGGAGCAGAGGCCAAGGAAGTTGCGAAGTTCGTTTAGGGACGCAGATTTAGGAAAGTTAGCAACTGCCCGAAGCTTGGTGGTGTAAGGAAGAACACAGTGTTTGACTTAGTATCGAAGCTTGGGCGTGTTGGTTAGACATCGGAGGGGAAACAGCGCAAGAGAAGACGAGGACAAGAAAGGCGACGCACACAGAGCGCTGACTTACAACACTTTATTGGTAGAAAGGGAAGGATGAATATTTATACACTTCGCTGACATGCGCCACCACCGGGGCAAATGACGATTTTTTGAACATTATACATAGAGCAAGCACCACTGCGCACACGGGCGTATCACTCATGGTCTTTTAGATATGATATTTCATGAGATTAAAGTGCTATCGAAGGAGAGCTGATGCAACTGCTATCGAACTTTCTGATGAAATCTGCCTCGATGATTTCGCGCGTCAACTGTAAATTATGCCTAGCCAGGACCTCGCTTTTTTCAAAGATGGGCGCGCAGCCACAGTCACGACAATGAATGCCCAAGTGGCCTTGAACCGTGTTGTGCACATTGTTGTGGTGCTCTCTCAGACGGTCATTTAAGCACCTACCAGTCTGTCCCACGTATTTCTTCCCACAGGACAGAGGAATCACGTATACCACGCCAGTGGTACAGGGCACAAACTGCTTTTTGTGTTTCACGGGACAGCCATTACGGCTGCCACTCGAAGCAAACTTGCAAAGCTTGGACAACTTCTCCGGCGCTGAAAACACTACCTTAACGCCAGCACGTTGCCCTACCCTTTTAAGTTTGTGGGACAGATCATGTATGTAAGGAAGTACAGCAAGTTTTTTTCTTTTCAACATGCGCACCTGGTACACGGTCATTTTCACCACGTCCGATTTGTTTTAACAGCTTTTCCGCCACAGCCGAAACCAGAGCCTTCGTATACCCTGCAGATACCAAGCGGCTAACCTGGGCGTCAAAACTTTTTTGCATGGAATGCGGACACGACCTTCTAAGGGCATTGACGAGGCACCCATTCGCTATTCCTCTTTTTACTAACTTTGAATGAGCGGAATGGAATGGCAGAAGTGGTTTTAGGGCTGCTTCGGAACTGCAAAACAAGACAACCATAAACACATATAACTAAAAACGAGCGTCTTCATATTCAATATCGTGTGAAAAGGAGAAAATGACACTACATGCCCGTCTTTTCCATTGAAAACCATCTTATGTTAACGTTTTCTGCCTAACTTCACAACGCGTAATTGTATTATACAATTCAACAGCTCTGAAAAAAAATTAAGCACAGCCCCATGCTGGAATAACATAGTAGCTAAAGTTTGCTTCCAGAATACAAAGAGTGTCCCATATTACTGCGATTGGGTATTTCAATCGGTTACTGGCCAAACACCAGCTCTGCATGGCGTAACTGGTATAACCAAATCAGCGTGACCCCGATATTGAATCATAAAATAAGAAACCCTTTTAAAACTGTCGTTGGGCAAGATAAGCATAAAAGTTATCGCATCTGCTGTTCTTATCCTTTCATCTTCATCATCATCAGTTTGTGGATGTCTGCTGCAGGACACCTTGCCACCTAATTTTATTGCCTCCAAACTCCGTCTCTCAGTATCCATTCAGTTACTCGCCTTTTCCACCTGTTGTCTAAGCTACGCATCGCATGCCAGTTAAGCCCAACTCTACTTCTTTATCTCAACTGACGTCACCGTGGTTGCCATTTTGGAGTAAAGGCTGGTTGAAATGCTCGCTGGAGCAAGAAACCGTGACATCGGATTAGCGCTGGTGCCCCCTCGCGTGCCTTTGTGTTCCCCCGTGGCTCGGCTGGCGAAAGCGGGGAGAGCACAATAGAACGCGGAGACCGAAAGACTCTGTCCTCCTCTGCACTGACACTTTCTAATGAGATGAAAAGTCACGGTGGGTGCTATGTTGGAGTACACGGCGCAGAGAACCTGTCTGTGACGTCACTTGAAAATTATGTATAGAACATTCTCTACACGACTGTGCAATGTGAGTGTCAAGTTTTCTGTACATGAATTCAGTCGTGTAAATCATCAAAAGTTCTCGCAATTTTGTTAATATTTTCTTTGCAAAAGATTGTGGAGATAGGTTTGCGAGACGCTTACCCTACGAGGCGACCGGCAAGGGACGCGACGTTCCCCACTGCCGCAGCGAACAAAGACGCTACGGCCGGGTTCGTCGATTCTCCGGCACGGCGCAGAAAAGGCACTCGAGGCAGGAGGTCAACAAACAACACGGGTTTATTAACCCAAGATGCATCACAGTACGACAGTCACGGGCTTGCAGCCCGTAAGGGGAACTCCGCAAGACCGATGCCAGCGGCGCTACGACTATCACACAAAGGGCAGCAGTCGAGCACACGAACGAGAAGCCGCCTGCTAGAGCAGCGCGTCAACCTCTCATGCTAGCCTGAGAGCATCTGACGCGGGCAAGCCCGCGCCAGACAGAAGCGAGCTCAAGGGGGAAGGGGGTTGTCACTGGCGGCCAATGAGGAGAGGCGTTGCGCAGTGACGTAAGCTAGCTTGGTGGCGTGAGCATGTGAGCATGTCGAGGCATGTCCGGACGCGTGCCCGCGCGCCGGGAGGCTGACGCATGGCTTGCACCAGACAAAGAGGCCTGGCGCTGCCGCTGCGGTCGCCATACCGCCGATTAACGGCGGTTCCCGGCGCTCGAGCCGCGCGGGGCCAACACGCGCGCTAGCTGGGGAACGAGGCGCCAAAGGGAAGGGCGCGCTCGATTCCCACATTCCCCCCTCCTAAAGACCGAGGCCAGCCTGTGAAAGAGGCTGTCCGAGGCCAAGTGGCAAGGTCAGCTCAGCCGCAAGGGGGCTGGCCAACGGGGCAAAGTCCAACAGGGGGGTGTCGTCTTCCCGGAGGTACAAGTCCATAGGTCGGCCATGGCCACGCAAAAGTTCCACCGAAAGTTCCACCACAAGGGAGAGCCCACTGCCGTAAGAAGGTCCGCAGCCCAGGAGGAACGGGGAAGACTGCACAAGGGCGGGCAGCCGGCCCGCTTGATGTTCGCCGGACTGGAGAGGTTGGCAGCCGGGAACGTGCGAGGCGTGGCTGCCAGTTGCGTGCGGCAGCCAACCGCCGAAAGTCGCTGGGACGGGGGCCACACAGGAACGGCAGGCAGGAACAGCAGGCAGCCAGGAACGGAAGCCGGAGCGACCACGCTCGGGCCTGGGCCAAAGCTTGAGTGGGCGGACCAGCCGCCGAGGGCGGCTGCCGAAGCTGCCAGGTGGGTAAGGCAGGGTGATGGTGTCTGCAGGCCAGAAGGCAGGAACGCAGGCCACAGCTGGGAGGACCAGGGAACGGCAGGCCATCAGGTCTGGAACAGGCTGGTGGCGCGGTAGGCGCAGGGAGACGACGGGGCGATGCAGGAGTGGACAGAAATGCCCCCGGCATAGCCGGCTTGCCAAAAAGGGGTGCCTGCCTGACAGTGCTGCCCAACAAAGGGAGCGCTTGCCAGGTTATGGCTTGGACAACACGTCAGAGGGTATTTTCGGCCAAGAGGGCCTTCTACTACTTCTAGACGTGTGCCGCCGCAACTTAGCGGTTATTCTCCATTCACTGTCATGGTATGGAATAAAGTCCAGCTACCTGTCAGTGGGAGAAAGGTTGCTTAAGTGCGCTTCCGCAGGTTGTACCGATGGCGTGGCTTGGAGCCAGCCTTCTCACGGTTTTCCTGCGGTTGTGTGACCGCTTCCCCCTCTCCCAAATCGCTGCTGCGGGCAGCGAAAGGGTTTGGGGGCGGCTGCATGAGCCCGGGGGACTTGCCCGCACGAGACTTCACGCCTTGCCACACGGGGAGTGAAGAGCGTCACGTTTAATGCCTGGCCGGGTAGCAGAGCGGCACAACTTTTAGAAAGTCTTACGGCCCCTCGCATGTCCGGCCAACCGCGAGTCGTGGAAATAGCCGAGGGTGGCTTTCCTTAGACTGCGGGGTACCCCCACCTTAAAAGACTCCTTGGGAGCTTCCTCTGGTGGGATGTGGAGCGCAGGAGAACTCCGCCGGCGACAAACAGATGCGAATCCAACGTGCCCGCAGCAATACCAGACTGCGTAAACGGCACACGGCGCCGACAGCAATACCAGACTCAATACGCGCCCGCTCCTTGGGAGCACGGCTCTTGGAGCCCACAACGGATCGCACTGCTGTGCCTTTGGTAGCTCTTCTCTGCTTAAGAGGATACCGGCTGAAGTGACGTGCTCACCCGAGGCGATCGACTCGAAAGTCAATTCGCCGTCGGGGTTCGCTCCTTTCGACGCATTGGAGCCAGAGGTCCCGCCGTCTACTCGATGCGATTGCTCTCGGGAGTGGCGAACACAAGTGTCACACCGAAACGGGGGCACGCAGCAAGGCGTGAGCCACGACGTTTGAACTCCCTTTCCGGTAGCGCACAACGAAGTTGTACCGCTGCAAAGTCAACGCCCAGCGCGCGAGGCGGCCCGAGGGCTCGCGCAAGCGCTTAAGCCAGACTAGCGCCATGGGGTTCGTTTCCTCCACCAATGGCACTCCATCGACATAGCAGACAAGCTTCCGGCGAGCGAAATCTCGAGTGGCGTCCCGAACTTAAAAGGCAGCTGTAGCCACTACGAGGGTTGCAAGCGTTTGTAGGGCGCCGAAAGGGACGACCCCGTAGCCACCGCTTGGGAAGTCATTCACGATACCCGTGCGCGCGAGAAAGACGCGACCGAGAATCACGGGCAGCGAAAGACCAGGGAGATGCACAAAGCGCTGTCGGCGCGCGCGATTCTCCCAGCGCACAACCAACCGCGAAGCACCGCACGAAACAACGGTGCTGCTCTCGAGATGGAAGGCAATGTTTTGCCTGGAGCCGTGCCGCAGTTGTGTACAGCGGCTCCGAGGCAGGCGCCGCCGTTGTAGGGTCGTGCGCCTGTTCTCCGCCATGCACGCCAGGCCCAAGGGGTCAATAAACGGCACAGCGAAGAGTAGGGTTTCCGCACCGACGGATGCATGATGCCTCATGCGACAGGCAAACGAATCGACAACGGAGCACGGTGGCTCACATTTGCCGAAGGCGTCGCCAGCCAAGGCGCGCATGAGGAAAATGATCGTCGGAAAACGCGGACGACAGTGTCGCCTATGCGAGCTGGCTCGCGGACGACACTGTCAACCCTTCACGCTCGTGACAACGATGGGCCAGCGAGCGTGTGAATGCCAGCACCATGTGGGCTAGGAAGGGACGCTCCGGTGCGGCGGTTTGGTCACTCAGCTGCGCTGCTAACAAAGGAAGGCCAGCGAGCGGAGACGACGCGTTGGAGGGGCCCGAAAGCACGTGCTCCGCGTGTGTCTCGACCAGCTGAGAAAACCCGAAACTGGCTAGGCTAGGGCTGCAGTCCACATTCGAGCGGTCATCACCAAAGGAGGCCCAAAACGGGATCTCTCCCGGTGGCCGAAAGCCGAGGGCCGCTAAGGCGAGCTTTCCTCGTGCTGCCGGCGTCGTCCGCATCGAACGAGATCAAGTCCGTCGCCAGGGGATCGAGCAGGAACGAGCGCCTCGAGGGGGACTGCTCTGATGCCATGCCGAAACCAAGTTGCGCGACGTTCTCCACTGCCGCAGCGAACAAAGACGCTACGGCCGGGTTCGTCGATTCTCCGGCACGGCGCAGAAAAGGCACTCGAGGCAGGAGGTCAACAAACAACACGGGTTTATTAACCCAAGATGCATCACAGTACGACAGTCACGGGCTTGCAGGCCGTAAGGGGAACTCCGCAAGACCGATCGAGTACGCTTGCCAGCGGCGCTACGACTATCACACAAAGGGCAGCAATCGAGCACACGAACGAGAAGCCGCCTGCTAGAGCAGCGCGTCAACCTCTCATGCTAGCCTGAGAGCATCTGACGCGGGCAGGGTTGCCGTTGGGTAGATTTGAAAAGGAGCCAGAATTCAAGCTAAAAGTAGCCAAAGTAGCCAGGTCTTTTAATCTTATCGCCAAACTTGTAGCCAAATGGCAGAAAAGCGGTATTATGAAAAGAGGTTTTATCATTGAACAATATATAATACCATTTTGTGTCAGCAATAAAATAGCATACGAGCACAGTTATTTTCTCCTTCATGCTTGGTCTTCAAGCTGTAAGCAAGTTGCAAATAAATGAACATATTATAAGTTCCGTGCACCTGTATACATTTTATATAGAATAGATATAGTAATTGCCAGAGAGACAGTAAGATTGAAACATTCCAGCCAACCAGTCAGTAGGAATACTAATGGCAGAAGGTTGGGCTTGAAGTCTGCGACTTCAAGCACGACCAGCTTCAAGTAGCAATATCCGCTTGAAGATGACCGGTCCAGCTTCTTTTTGTAGCGGATCTCTGTGTCTGTCAAGTTCACCCGAAAACACGCGCCGTGCATCAGCACTACAAAACTGGCTCGTAGCGTCAGCATCGATGGCGGGCAGCGTACGTGAACAGCGTGCTAGGCACGCGTTTGCCAACATGCACGCAACTTCGTCAGTTTGATCTTAGCCAAAAGGCGTACTTAAATTTCATCTTTAATTTATTTGTAAGTTATATTTCCAATTTCTTAATTTTTATTTAAATTCTTAAAACCACCGAATTCATGGCCTATCCCCCATAGTGGGTGTGAGACACTGAGTGGGCGAACAAGAACTTCATCATTCCGTCTCGGCAGGCGCACCGCGCGGTGCGTTCGGGTGCCTCGATGAGCACCAGACTCATGGCGGGGCTAGGACACGCGCTTATACACTGGCTGACACGTCAGAAAAGCTTGGAAACAAAGGGTAGTCGTCAGGCTTGCTTGGTATTTTATCTGCAGATAATGAGAAAAATGGCTACTGAATGCGCTAAAATAGAGGTTCAAAGTAGCCAGAAAGTAGCCATGGCGCCAACCTGAAATTTTTGTCGCCAGACTGGGTCGTAAAGTAGCCAATTTGGCGCAAAGTAGCCACCAACGGTAACCCTGGACGCGGGCAAGCCCGCGCCAGACAGAAGCGAGCTCAAGGGGGAAGGGGGTTGTCACTGGCGGCCAATGAGGAGAGGCGTTGCGCAGTGACGTAAGCTAGCTTGGTGGCGTGAGCATGTGAGCATGTCGAGGCATGTCCGGACGCGTGCCCGCGCGCCGGGAGGCTGACGCATGGCTTGCACCAGACAAAGAGGCCTGGCGCTGCCGCCGCGGTCGCCATACCGCCGATTAACGGCGGTTCCCGGCGCTCGAGCCGCGCGGGGCCAACACGCGCGCTAGCTGGGGAACGAGGCGCCAAAGGGAAGGGCGCGCTCGATTCCCACAAGATATACAGTTGAACCCGTTTATAACGAACTCGAAAGTGTCGCGAAAAGTGGTCGTTATATCAGTAGTTCGTTGTATATGGACTTGCCCTTAAAAACGTGCGCTTAGCGGCCAAGCCGCTTTTTTTTTTTTCTTTGCACTTTTATTAAAGTGCTAACAACCCCTTCGGTGACAAGCTAAGCCTTTTCGCGTCGTGAAGCGACGCCTGCTGCGTGCTCACGAGTGAATTAACCGCCTTTGCAATGAGCTGACACCATTTCACCGAAGCGCGGTACCGCAACGTGGAGCCGATCATCCCTGGCTAGTTGCGTGCAGCGCGTCGCCTACTCGGCTCGCGAAGATACTGCCGGGCCGCTTGCTGTATGCCGTATGTGCGCGTTTGTACGTTCTTCGTGCTTGCTTCACTCCGGACCGTGCACGGGTGTGGCGACTAGCCTCTTCGTTCAACGCGGCGAAAAGGCATTTTGCAAGCAACGCGCACACGACGTCTCCGCGATGCTCTCGCAGCCCTGCACGACGATGCGCGGCGCACTTGAGTTGTCACCTAGTCAAACACGCAGTATACGCTCGCTGTCAGTGCATCGACGTTTCTCGGTGCCCGCGCCGCTCAACAACAGCGAGCTACTTTCGTTTCTACAAAGGCACGCGCACTTTAAAGCGGTCTCGCACGACGCGGCGGCGGCGAACTTGCCAACGGCAGCATGGCGCGCTCGTACCGCCGTCAATCCGCAGTGTACGGCGTACGCCACACGCGCAGCTGAGCAGATATCTACAGATGACTGTGATAATAGGTTGTCGGCCATAAGTCATAATGGCACATTCATCAACGGCCGCCACCTGGCCTTCGCTCTTTTCTGATGCTTATCCGCGAAGGCATCGCCGTAATCGCGCGGAAGTCGTAATCACCGATCGACCGGTCTCTGCCGTTACCGAAAAGACGGACGACCTTTTGCGGCACATTGTGGCGTCGACGAGTTTAGGGACGCTGTGAACCTTTTTACGATGGAAAGTTATGGCGGTTATCACTTCTTGCGTTCCAAGGCATTGTTTGGTTCATCGCAGGCGGTCGTAGCTGCAGAGAACGGCGTCAAGAAAGGTTACCGTGCGAAAGCTGACCGCAAGGCTTCATGCTGCCTGCTATTTTTTTTTCCTCACTGCCATTCTGCCACTGAAGAAACGCCTGGAAAGTGAGCGACCTCGCTCGCAGCGTCCGAAATCTGCGTGCGGTGCTCACCGATCTGGGATATCTTAGTCGCGAGTAAACTGGAGCGGGGCACGCGCGAGCGCGCGCCCCTGTCACGCTTTAGAAGGGATGTTTTAACTTTTTTTCGCTTCGTATGCGCCATATTTTTACCGCGACCGTATCTGAAGTGTTCGTTGTAAAAGTAGGAGGCTTTGAATAATGTTCGCTATATGGGGACGCAGCTTCAATGGTTAGCATAGGAAAATCGTAAGTGCACCCAAATATGGTCGTTATCACCAATAGATCGTTATATGTGGGATCGTTATAAGTGGGTTCGACTGTAGTTGTCGAAAATCCAAATGAGCTTTTCTATTTTTTTATTTTAACCTTTGGGACTAATATTGTCACAAGCCGCGGTGCCACGCAGTGATGTATCTCTCAGCCGAACTCCGGTCGCCGGTCAGCAGTGACAGGTTCGCAATTTCATATCCGAGAAAGTCACAGGTAGCAGTGCGAGAATACACACTCTCGAATGGAAGAAAACAAAACATTTCATGCAACGACTAACCAACAGCCGGAATACAAACACAACGAACATGCGAAGCCGCCTACGTTAAGAGCCACAAACTGAGAGAGTATCAAATACTGTGCGTCCGCCGCAGTGGTATAGCGGTTACGGTGCTCGACTGCTGACCAGAAGGTCGCGTATTCGATCCCGGCCGCGGCGGTCGCATTTCGGTGGAGGCGAAATGGTAGAGGCCCGTGTACTTAGATTTAGGTGCACGTTAAAGAACACCAGATGGTCGAAATTTCCGGAGCCCTTCACTACGGCGTCTCTCATAATCATATCGTGGTTTTGGGACGTAAAACCCCAGATATTATTATTATTATTATCATCAAATACTGTGCAGAACTTATCAGCAGGAGCTGTAAATCAATGACAAAAAAAGTCAAACGCCATATTTGTAAACAAAGGCAGGCGCCGGCTCGGGCGGTGGAGGGTGAAGGCAAAAAGAGTGCATCTACCAACGAGCCTCTCCATGAAGAGTTGTGCGCGCAATCTGTGAATCGGCAACTAGAATTCGTCCAACGGAGGATAAAATAATTTTTGAAAACAATCTTTAGTGTGTGTGCGTGTGTTCCTTTCTTTTTTTTTTTTGCTTGCGTTGATCGAGTGAAAACGGCGATTAGATTCCGCGTCATCTGCTCTGCTCCGCATGATAGTGTTTTCTGCAGTGATGTTCCGTACTACGCCCAAGAATTCCCAATCTGGGACATGAGAATTCATTATTTCGGGCATTTTCCCCTGCGTGCTTCAAACTGTCACAGCATATTTCCCTGCACAACCTGGCATGTTTCCCTGCATGTTTACGACTATTAAAATCATGAGTACCGCCTGCGCTGAAAAGAATGGCCTTCCTAACTCGTTTGCTCTAAGTATGATGTTCATACGTGGGTTTCGAGTCTAACACTGAGAGAGAACTAGAAATCACTCCGTATAATTATCATAAAACCAATCTTAAGGGTTTGCGTGCTGCATGCGCGAGAACCGTTCGCACAACTCAAAAGCGCACAGCGACCGCTGTGTTTTGGTCATCATAGACAAATTTCACCATTTTTAAGATTCTCTAAAGTATCCCATAGATTCCTATTTTTCCTGTCTTCCAAAACGACGGCTGAAAATTTCCTGCGCGAAACATCGCTGGTTTTCTGCCCGGAATCGCAACCATCCGAGCGCTCTCGGTCGGCATGAAGGGGGTGCCCAACACAGCTTCGCTGGTCAGCCACCTTCACAGGCGGCGATGTTGCTAGTACAGTACAGTTGTAAATAATATGTGTTTACGCATAAGCCTGGATATACTGTACACACGAAAACTATTTGACAGTCACTTAGACAGAAAAGAGGAATAAGAAGAAAGCACTCACCGACGCTCGGATTACGCAGAGCACCGATGAAACGTGCGAAGCCAGGGACAGGGCGCCAGGACCAAAGGCGCAAGAACTAACGGTCACTTGGCTCGACAGAATTCAAACACGGCGAAGTAACTCCACAAGCAACAGGCCTCTCCTTTCCAGTGCCCGGGGACACTAGGCGCGATAGCACACGTGCGGGAGATGTTGTCTTGGCGAGACGCCGCGTTGTCGCGCGCGAGGGCAGTAGGAGACAAGTCAGCCTCTTTTTCGTCACTTGAGCTTGAGCTAATCACGTTTGACAGGCGGCTAGAAAGCAGCAGAGCGCGAAACGGTTGAGAGCCAGAAATACCGTGAACTATCGAATCGATTTTTTAAAACTTCTACGGAACTGGTTAACGAAAAAGGGTGGTGGCATCCCTTTATCCCTCCCTTGACCACGGCGGCCAACCAGAGTGTAAGTACTCGTAGGCCACAGCCCACCGGGCAGGGCCTAAACGGAAAACCAATTAGATATTACGAAAAACAACAGCTTTCCTTCCTTCTCGTCAACACGTGGCCATGCACAATGTCAGGAGCCGACGCCATGTGCAGAATTTATTGCTCACACATTCCGCGCTGCAGCGGCATCGTCGGCCAGCAAAAGTGCCGTCGCCTCCAACTTGGCGCAAACCAGGCTATTGGGGTTTCGCCTCTGCAGCGTGTTCCCGTTGCTGGCCGGTGTCATCAAACAGTGCCGCCTGCGCTTCAGACCCCCGCAGTGAGGTCTGTCTACTGGCCGAAAGCCCGGAGTTCAAAAACAAGACCGCGGCGGCCGTGGTCCAGATCTCAGACCAGAGGGAAGGCGGCGCGCAACTGCCCGCGTGGCGCCACACCGCAGCCGACACAACTGCCCGTAATGCACTCCAAACACAGCGGGAGGTGTCCGGCACCAGTCCCCGCTCCGAAATCCGACCCCTCTCGGCATTCTGCGACCTCGCGTTTCGCCCCTTGGTGCGAAGGCGCTCTCGCCCCCAGCACTCAACACAAAAAGAAAAGCTGAGCGGCTGCCGTCGGCGACCGAAAGAGACAGGGCATTCACCCCTGAAAACGTAAACACGTCGGCATCCTTAGGGCGCACCACCGTATTAGTAATAAAATGATAAAAAATGTAATAAAATAAATAAATAAAAATAAAAGTAATAAAAAATGCGAGAGCATCCTCATGCTTAAGATCTTCGTTGTTCCGGTCATGCGTGCACGAGGTTGGTTCCAGCTTTCAGGACCAGCTAAGCAGGCTGAGTACCCCAGCCATTTGCTGAACACTATTTGCAAAAAACTCATCCCAGCGATAAAAGGCACAGAAAGAATTCCCAGAAGGTTACAAAGTGAAAAAAGGAAGCTTGCAGTTCTCCCATATGTTCATAGGTTGTCCCATGGCTTGAAGAACGTAGCAGCGGGATATGGTGTAACCTCGGTGTTTACAGCATCCAACAAGCTGTCAAAGTAGTGCCGACGACTTCGAGAGATGGTGGAGTCCAGCACTGCGTAGAGTAAGAACAGCTGCCAGATGAAACACAGCCAACGTTACCGATCTTGCAAAACAGCAGTGGTATACCAGGTTCCGTTCAGCTGTGGCAGATCTTATGTTGGGCAATCTGGAAGGTGTATAAACACCAGGTTGAGGGAGCATGACTCTGCTTTGCGTAGTTCAGGACGAACACATCTGGTGGATCATTGCAGGTCTTGTGGGTACGTGTCACATGTATAAAAGCAGACGCGCTGTACCGCTTGTCAAATTACTCGACAGCCGACGACTGTTCACGCAGCTGTCAGTTTAGCGTGAATCGCTCGAAACGTTGTCTTGTGATTTTTCGGGCGCAGGTTCGCCCAGAGATAAAATTAAGTTTGAACAAGCCAACTGCTTCCTTCAACGTCACGACCACATGACAATATTTACGTCGGTGGGCTGCTGTATATGTTTACATGTAGAGCATTTGATGCGGGCACACGGACCAGATATTTGCATAGTCATTATTTTGATTTTTCCACAAACTAGACTATTTTTGAAATTTTTGTCGTGCTTGTAACGGCATTATATTAATGAGAACTAACAGACATCAATGCCAAGGAAAGTATAGGGGGTATTATTTGTAGTAATTAGAGCATAAATGTGAAGAAAGTAAAGTGGACGAAAAGATAACTTACCGCCGGCAGGGACCGAACCTGCGACCTTCGCATAAGGCGTCCGATTCTCTACCATTGAGCTACGGCGGCGGTCATCTCCCCGTCTACTTTATAGGGTATATATGTGGATGGAAACTTAGGAGTGTCAGTCAGCGCCAGTCGCAGCCATGGCGGCGAGTGTGGAACACTCTTTTTTCTGCCTTTTTGGCGTCACGTAGCACGTGATCTATATACGAGCAGGCAGCTGACCAATAATCCCTCGCATACTATCTGAAGGCATCATGTCTGCCAGAACGAGACCCTCGCTATGAGTTAAGGAAAGATTACTTTTAAGGGCTAGTTTTTCTTTGTTACAAAGAAAAACGAGCCCTTAAAAGTAATCTTCTTTGTAACGGCATTGTCACTGTTTGTACAACTATACTTCACTATGTATTTCTGTATGTTGGCTACCGTTTTCGGGTTTCCTTGCCATTGTGTATTTACTCCCATATCATAGCAATAAGTGTGGTTAAGGCAATCGAAGCACAAAGAAAAATTGCGAAACTGATGAATTGTCACAAATTCGGCTTTGTACACCACGCGGCCACCGTTGAAGTGGCTGATGTGAGGGCCTCGTGACACATAGTGCGGCCTGCGGGAAGAAAGGGAAGTTCGCCTCCGCTTTCAGCGAGGAGGCTTACAGGACTTTATTCACGAAAGAAACTTGTTTGTTTAAATGTGACGCACTTTTTTTGCACTGTGTTGTGAACTATGTCGTGCCTAAGTGCTATCTTCCAACTAAAATAAAAATAATAAGTAAACGAGAGGCATTGCATTTAGTAATAACATCTAAGAAAGGGAAAAAGACAACCACCCATTTGTAGCACGAAGCCACAAGGAAATCCCTTTCTTAACCCTTCCGCCACCTTGCGGGCTTCCGCAGAACTGATTTTCAGTAATAACATCTCTACAGATACTCACGCTTGTGGCTTGCTACACAGCAACAAAAGAACTGCTAAATTGGATGCTGACAAGAGGCACACCTGTCCTGAAAAACAGAACTGTGCTGCGTAGAGTGTGGAGTACAGTGCACCAAAACGTGTGACTCTAGTACCTCGGATTGGCAGCACCCTCCCTAGCTTATCGATGTTGAGATGTGGTGACCTGTGTCAGAGGCACTGGCTAGACACTGCTCTCGTTTGGCAGTTGTGTCTGTGTACCATGCGATATTAAAAAGGAATTCACAAAAACTGCAGGTAGTTCAGCCATCTGACCAATGGCACCTGCAGATCATTCTATTTATTGCCTGGCTCTTTTTAGTTGCAGCATTAAAGCTGTGTTATATTGAAACTGCAAGTAAAAGTGCTTTATTTATTTATTTTATTTTCAAATACTGCAGCCCAATGCGTGGCTATTGCAGGGATGGGGTACATACAATAGGAAAGAATAACAGCAACATCACAACAAGTTCTTCAACAGAACAAATATCGTCACCTCCTAAGCGCCACCGGGTACAGAATGATAAAAATAGGACATTAATGTCATTCAAGTGCCTCCAAAAAATCTGATATATTCATTTCACGAACCGAACCAGGCAGTAAACAATAATTTTCTGGAAAAAAAAGTGCATTTGAACATATTAGTACGTGTGAAAAACGGCCTTATGTTAAGATTGTGACCATATCTTGTTCGCAGAGCATTATGGCAGTTTTCAGAGCACGATGTAATTATCATTAGATAGCCGGCATGACGAGTGAACAAAAAAGTGCAAAAGTTTCAAAGAGTCGATATCACGCCTTGCGCACAGTGGAGATAACTTCAAAGATTTCATTGCAGATGAGGGCGAAAAATCATGGTCATAGCGATGAAAAATGAAGCGAACAGTTTTCTTTTGAACAGATTCATCTTTATTCACGTCACACACTTAGTATGGATTCCGCACCCACGAAGGGTACTCTTATATAGGGCGAATCAGTGTCTTGTACATTAGTAATTTGGTGGATTTTGGAGATGTAGATGACGTACGTCTTAAGTAACCTAATTTTTTTAATGTTTTAGATGTAATGTAATGTATGTGATGTGAGCATTGCACGATGTTTGTGAACATAACACCAAGGTATTTGTATGTCTGTGCTCGGGGAACTGTGATGTTTTTGAAGGAGTACGCATATTGCGATGGAGAATGGCTGTTCGTGAAAGACAAAACTACGGTTTTTTGAAAGTTTATGCACATCTGCCAATCCGAGAACCAAGAACAAAACTGCGCGAAAGAATCCTGAAGTATGACGTGATCATAAGGAGAATTACCTGGCAAAGTACACAGTCGTCGGCGTAGAGACGAACTTGGGACCTAATATTGCTGGGAAGGTCATTTATAAAAATAAAAAATAACGGGGCCCAGAACGGAGCCCTGTGTGACACCAGATGTAACTTTTACTGCTGAGGATGATTTGGAATTGAATTAGAGGAATTGAGAGCGTGAGTTTAAAAAGCTTGCTATCCAGTCAATAAATTACGGATTATTTAAAACTACAGTAAAAGCTCATTAATTCTGATTTCACGGCGCTGGAAAAACCCTCTGAATTAACCGAATGCCAAATTACCGAATGTATCAAAAAAAGAATAAATAAATGTCTATTACATCATTTCACTTTCATTTTCTTGAGGAGTACGCAAATTCATTAGTTATTTTGCATAAGAGCAGTGCAAAAGCCGCATTTTTCGTCATTTGCGAATTCCTTCACAATGTGAACGTGGCTCAAGAACCTCAAGCCTTCATCCAAAACATGCTCTGAACCCATTCCTTATTACGTATAGCAATGCGATTGTAAAAGACGACCATGCCATTCTGAAAGCCAGCGGCCGTTTCGGCCGTCCGCGAGTGCCGTTTTCGCTCCTTTGCATCGCATATTTGCGGAGCTCGGCGCGTTCCGAGCTTCGTCCGAATTAACCAGGTTGCGGCCAGATGGGACCGAATTAACTAGAGTTTGATGCCATTAAACCGTACACATGCTTGCCGGGACCAGAGAACACGTCCTAATTATTATCCAATTTTCGGAATTAGAGAATGTCGAATTAAGGAGCTTTTACTGTACCTCTAGTTTACCTAGAAGCTTGCTTTGTAAAATGGTATCGAAAGCCTTCGAGAAATCTATAAATAATGCATCAATTTGATTACCAATGTATAAATTACTAATAATATCATGCGAAAATTCCACTAGTTGCGCTATTGTGCTGAAGCCGCGACGAAATCCATGTGTGCTGGACAGAAGATTATTCGATTCAAGAAACTCAGTTACGTGTTTATGAATGATGTGTTCGAGCAGCTTTCTGAAATTGGAAGTAAGTGATATGGGTGTTTAGTTGGAGAGGAGTTGTCTGTTTCCTGATTTGAAGACAAAGATTTGTTAAAAATGATGGTCAAAGAACGTGAACACCAGAGAGCGTATCGCACCAGAAAGCTATTTGGAATATTATCGGGGGCAGTGCACTTCTTTGTATCTAACTTGAGAATCAAGTTTAGGACACCATCTGTGCTAATCACCAGAGTGTCGACGGACAGCTCTGGATTAAAAATTTCTGAGCGAAGGGAGAGCCTTATTGTCGTGTGTCAACACTGACTGAAAATAGATATTGAACGCATTAGCTATCTCAATGGGGTCTGAAACTGCCGTGCTATCTAATATAAATGAAACTGTATCGGTTCTAGTGGGGTTAATAGAAGACCAGAATTTGCCACGGTTAGATTTTAATAATGCTGGAAGTTCAAGTTAGAAATAAAAGTTCCTACACATTCCATTTTTTACGCAGATCTATGACAGCAGTGTTAAAGCGACTGATAACGTCTGGATTACCTGTCTTTTTCAAACGACGCAGACGACGAACGCGACATGAACTTTGCAGCAAGCTGCGATTCATCCATGGAATATGCGGATTTCTTTTTTGCTTTTGAGAGGAACGAATTGGTCAATGCATAACTTCACAATATGCTCAAATGCACTGACTAAAGTGTCAACGTGACCGTGACTAAGTGCCTGAAAGGAATCAGTTGGAAGCTAGCATATCTGTGACAGAGACGTCATCAGCATGAACGAAGTCATAAAACTGTGTAATGCTAGGCTGCTGTTTAAATAGATGGGATGGCACAGCTTTGTGCACAGCTTTGTGCACAGGATGTGCACAGCTTTGTGGTCAGAAATGCCATCAACTACATCGCATTGAAATGCAGTTTGAACTAAATGAGAACTGAGGAAAACAAGGTCTAGGAGAGCGTTATGGCGAGTTGGAGACTGCAATTTGAGTGAGGTTAGTGAAATATGTAGATAAGAGTTCTCTACAAATAGAAATTTCTTGCCTAGTGCAACTTTTTGTTTCCCAGTCAATACCTGGGGCATTAATGTCCCCCATAAAGACAAATTCGGAGGTACCGAAGTCATGTTTCTGCCTAAATGTGCTAAGCTTTGTAAATATTCTGAGGAGGAACCTGGTGCACGATAGCATACACCAACTATTATTGACAGTTTATTTAAACAGAGTTTACACCAAGCTAGTTCAATGTCAGGTGTGTCGTGGAGCACAAACAATTTGATGTCAGAACGAATAAGTAGCGCTGCGCCACCACCTTTACCATGTGATTGGTCATTGCTTACTGCTACATAACCAGGCGGGGTAAATTCATAATCAAACACTGCATCATGTAGCCAGGTTTCCGTTATGGCCACTACATGGGGAGAGTACGACGTAACAAGAGCAAGTAAAGGCACGAGTTTGTTAACAATACTTCTGGCGCTTAGATACAAAATACTTAGATATTTAGAAATTCCTGGCAGTCAACGAGAAGTTGCTTTAGTTTTTGAAGCAAAGGATATTCTTTAGTGGCGCCGGTAGAATCACGCTTTAAGGAATCTGTACCATTGTCCCATATGTAGCGCAGGTCATCAATATAGGCATGATCATACCGTAGTTTTACTCTAGATCCATTATCTCGATAACTGGCAGTTGCGTCCCACAGTTTCTTTTGTAAGGTGGGGATAGATGTTCATTTATGTACAGACCAGACCCCTTCAGTTTCGAAACAGTTTTTATGGCGCGCATTTTTTCCCTGTAATCAAAGATTTTCGTTATGACTGGTCGTGGTCTCCCTTCACGTGATCTGCCTATGTGATGACATCACTCAATATCTGGGCATCGTATCTGAAGACGCTCAGATAGCACCTGTGTTACAACATTCAGCAAAGAGTCGGTATTTTCATCATGCGTTTCCGATAAGCCATGTAAGAGAATATTTTTTCGGCATGAACGGTTTTCTAAATCATCTGACCTTAAACTGAGTTTGGTGACAGATTCTTTAAGTGACGCGATTTCAGAGTTAAGCTTGTCATTTATCACACCACAATTAGTAATAGCTGTGGAAGATTCAAGTGCAGATACGCGAGTCTCAAGGGCTTCGAACCACGAGTTAAATGTTTCTTTGATATCAGAAATATCGCTTGCAATTTTTTTTTCTGGCCTGCCAGTAATTTCGCAAGATTGGCCATGTTGGTTGGGGAACTAGATGAATTGCCAGTGCTACTCACAACGGGTGTGTTAACCTCGGTTATCTTAGCAGTATTAACTGAAGGCACACCTCTAGGACCGGGCTTCGACTTCACCACTCAAGAGAAGGCTATCGAAACAGTGCAAAACACGAGAGCAACAAGCAACAAGACTGTCCGGGCAGAACAGCAGCAATAAGAAGCAGTCGTCGGGACAATAGCTATAGGCATGGGGAATATAACATACCTGCGTGAAAACAGGCAGCGATTTAGCATCATTCCGGCATGGCCGCTGTTCTGCCCACTGATGCGAGGAGCCGCTGCGAAGGCCTTTTTACAGCATCCGGTGTTCACGTTGTCGACCACATGTTAACGGTGAATGGCTTTGAGAAGATGACGTCGATCACAGGCGAAACACGTGGGAGTCCATCGCTAAAGTCGCGCGGCGTGCCGGGGCAACTTCAAGCGGTGTGACCGGATAGACCAAAGGCACACAATCGACAGCATCCTCGTGTTGCAGAAGAGGCAGCATGGACGATAAGGCAGCGTCACCGCAGAACAATGCATGGTAGAATCCGAAAAGCTGCTTAAAAAACAGGCTAGCATTATTCCGGCGTTGCCGCTGTTCTAAAAACAAAAATCTGTGATGTTGTTTGGAGGTTTAACTGTAACAAGTATGGAGGAGCCGAAGAGTTGTTGTAGAAGTACACAATTGTGTTTACAGGGCATCCGCATGGTGCTGGCTGAGAGCTACGAGCGCATTCACCGCAGCAACCTGGTGGGCATGGGCATTGTGCCTCTCCAGTATCTGCCAGGCCAGTCCGCCCAGAGTCTGGGCCTGACGGGTCGGGAACGATTCACCCTCCGCTTGGGCAAGGACCTTGTGCCAGGACAGAAGGTCACCTTGCAGGTCAGTCATTGTCAAATTAAAAAGTGTTTACATTGGTGTCATAATTGGCATTGTAGAAACACTTTCACCTCTGCAACTCATTTTCTGTCTGGATGTGCCGTCTAGTAGCAACATAGATGCATAGCATGAGTGTGAATGCAGTCTGTGGTTGAGCCATGCACTCAGTATAACAAATCTGTAAAGATTTAGTTCACTACATCAGAACTTCCTTGTAGTGAAAGTTGACCTTCTATGCAAAGTATACTCACCGACTGGTTCTTCTTTGCATGCCACAACATATTGACATGCATACTTCCTTTCACTTTCATTGTGACAGGGTTTCACTACCTTGTGTTATTGCTCAGTGCAGAACATATTGGAACCTTCTCCAGAGTTTTTGAATGTTCTCATCAGATTGTATGCAAGATGCGAGTGGTTAACTACTTAGAGAAGCGAGTTGGGCTAGTTGGTGCGTATTAACTGTGGATATCTACTAGCGCTAAAAACACGAAGGACGAGGTAAAGACAGCAGACAGGACGCAGCGCTAAACTTCAACTGATCTTTTACTTCCACAAGACACAAGAAATCACAAGCTGCGCAGGAGGCTGCGCCACACTGAAGAAAACAACCAAAAACGCCCCCATAAACGTCACTACATTCTTTTCCTTTCACATGCCCTAAGTTGATGAATCGTGTGATAACTAATCCAACGGTTCTATGCGCAGATTACGGTCCAAGTATGCCCACTCCTTGTTGCTGAGGGCCAGCGATGGTGCGCTTACACACCGATCACCCGCTTTTTTTATGCAAAAGGCCTCGTAGATCTCTCTGTCTGATTGCCCTCGCAACCGCCTGAGCACACGAGCGCAGTGAAACTGTGCTTTGCACTCGCACCTTCGGCAGTGGTCAGCAAGATGGCCAGCGGCGGCTACGGCACTGACGGATGCCCGGTGTTCCCTCAGACGGTCGTTTAAACAACGGCCCGTCTGGCCGATGTAGCACTTTCCGCACGACAGTGGAATCATATATACCACTGCGACTGAGCATTCCACGAAGCGCGTGACATGCTTTTTCCCACAGGCTCGAGCACCCTCCGTAGCATTCACCATACGGCACATCCCAGAAAGTTTTCTCGGTGCAGTGAAAACAACGGAGACGCCGCATTTAAGTGCTGCCTTTTTGAGGCGGTGCGACACCCTGTGCATGTACGGCACCGGTACAGGGCGCACATGCCTTGCCTGCTCACTAGGCCCAGTGGTCGGTCGTGCCTGCTTCACCTCTGAAATGAGGCTTTCCGCTACCGACACTATGGTGCCGTCAGGGAACCCGGCGCTTGTCAGCCTATTGACCTGGTGCATTACACTGCTTGCTACCTGGTGCTCACAGGATTTGTGCAAGGCGGCTCGAAGGCTATTCACGGCTATTCCCCTTTTGACAGTTTTTGAGTGGGCCGAATTGTAGTTCAGGATTGGTTTCTTACTTCGCGGGCAATATGCCCAGCAGAGTGTACGTTCCGTAAAGCTGATGCAGAGATCAAGAAATTGTAAGCACCCATCGACTGGCATCTCATGTGTAAACCTTAGCCCACCACTAGAACATGTTTTAAAAGCATCGAGCACGTCATCCACGACTGCATCCTTAGCGTCCATCTCAAGGCCTTTCATTAAAATTAAGAAATCATCGACATATCTAAAAATCTTTGCAACAAAAGTTTTGTCAACACATGCGTTCACTCTCCTGTCAAAATCGGATAAAAACAAATCACTTAAAACTGGTGCTATGCGTGAGCCTATACATATACCATCCCTCTGCACAAAGGCACCACCGTTAAAATCAACTACTGTAGAAGAGAGGTAAAATCTGAGCATTTCCAGAAAATTGTCGATAGAGATTCCCGAAAAGTTCTGAAAGGCAACAGGGCCAACTTACTCTACGCGGTCCCTAACCACGTTCATTAGATGATCCTGCGGAATAGAGTAGAAAAGGTCTTCTACGTCTACTGAAAAAGCGAAAAAACGCTCCCCCGTTTGTTCATGCTCTGACATGTACTGGATGACCGAATTTGAATTAGATGCGAGAAAAGGATCATCAGTTCTCAAAAAATTAAGTTGCTTTTGAAGGAACTTCGAAAGCTCACCCTGCCAGCTAGCCTTTTCTGTTACAATCGACCTGAATGGCATCCCTTCTTTGTGTGTCTTGGCAGAGAAGAACAGCCCCAACATGTCATTCTTCGTCCCTGATGAATGAAAGGCCTTGAGATGGACGCTAAGGATGCAGTCGTGGATGACGTGCTCGATGCTTTTAAAACATGTTCTAGTGGTGGGCTAAGGTTTACACATGAGATGCCAGTCGATGGGTGCTTACAATTTCTTGATCTCTGCATCAGCTTTACGGAACGTACACTCTGCTGGGCATATTGCCCGCGAAGTAAGAAACCAATCCTGAACTACAATTCGGCCCACTCAAAAACTGTCAAAAGGGGAATAGCCGTGAATAGCCTTCGAGCCGCCTTGCAAAAATCCTGTGAGCACCAGGTAGCAAGCAGTGTAATGCACCAGGTCAATAGGCTGAGAAGCGCCGGGTTCCCTGACGGCACCATAGTGTCGGTAGCGGAAAGCCTCATTTCAGAGGTGAAGCAGGCACGACCGACCACTGGGCCTAGTGAGCAGGCAAGGCATGTGCGCCCTGTACCGGTGCCGTACATGCACAGGGTGTCGCACCGCCTCAAAAAGGCAGCACTTAAATGCGGCGTCTCCGTTGTTTTCACTGCACCGAGAAAACTTTCTGGGATGTGCCGTATGGTGAATGCTACGGAGGGTGCTCGAGCCTGTGGGAAAAAGCATGTCACGCGCTTCGTGGAATGCTCAGTCGCAGTGGTATATATGATTCCACTGTCGTGCGGAAAGTGCTACATCGGCCAGACGGGCCGTTGTTTAAACGACCGTCTGAGCACCGGGCATCCGTCAGTGCCGTAGCCGCCGCTGGCCATCTTGCTGACCACTGCCGAAGGTGCGAGTGCAAAGCACAGTTTCACTGCGCTCGTGTGCTCAGGCGGTTGCGAGGGCAATCAAACAGAGAGATCTACGAGGCCTTTTGCATAAAAAAAAGCGGGTGATCGGTGTGTAAGCGCACCATCGCTGGCCCTCAGCAACAAGGAGTGCGCATACTTGGACCGTAATCTGCGCATAGAACCGTTGGATTAGTTATCACACGATTCATCAACTTAGGGCATGTGAAAGGAAAAGAATGTAGTGACGTTTATGGGGGCGTTTTTGGTTGTTTTCTTCAGTGTGGCGCAGCCTCCTGCGCAGCTTGTGATTTCTTGTGTGTTGTGGAAGTAAAAGATCAGTTGAAGTTTAGCGCTGCGTCCTGTCTGCTGTCTTTACCTCGTCCTTCGTGTTTTTAGCGCTAGTAGATATGTCCATGGTTAACTACATTCTGGAACCAAGCACCTGCGATAATGCTGAAATGTATGATTTGTAAATTCAAAGACTGCCCGTGTTCTACTGTGAGTGGTTCTTGCCCTGTGGACATAGGTTTCCTCAATAATGAGTTCTACCTTTACCAGTTTACCCGTTGCATTCTTCATCATCACATGACACCTAGTGGAGGTGCTCCGGTATTCAAGTACTGGATGTCCCCAAGTGCTGAACCTGACCCAAGCTGTGAAGAAGACACCAATGCCGTCCTAGATCATCGAGATAGCCATTGGCAACAAGAACTGCCCCCTGTGGTACGGACCTTGACCTGGTAAGATGAGCAAGACAACGAAGACAATAGCCGTAATTACGCCTACTCGTTGCCTGGAACAGTCTGATGCAGCAGTGCAGGGAGCTACCGTGGGCAACACCCGTTGAGGATTAAAAAAGCTGGCTTGAAGCTTGCAATAACATTGCTGCCATCAAGAATTGGTACTTCGACAACAAGTTGTGCCATGCCTACTTTTGCTTGTAGGGCTCCGCCAGGACTTTGAGAGGAAAGTTCATTCTGGGACGTCTTATACACCAGCTTCCTAGCCACCTTCATTAGCATGGAAAGGGCCGAGTCTCTGCTTGAAGCCTGTGTGCAGCACCCGAAGCAGAGCACCACAATCGTCATGGAAAGAACGACCCAACTTTTCTGCCACGTCTGAGGATGTTTCAAGGAGTGAAGCTCTTGCAGAACTGGTGCAGAACGCACCCAAGGTTGTTGAAGAATTTACCTTAGAGGCCATGATGAAAGAGAAGGCACCGGACAATGCACAATCAACAATACAACCGTCGCTCGATTCCAGAGTGCACAGCTGTTCAAGCACTCTGCTCCTACGATCTGCGCAACACCATCGGAGCAAATCCACAGGAGGAGCTATGAAAGTGGTTACCCTTGTCATAGTGTCAACTCACTTCGATTGCCGATACAATATGTTAGGAAATGCAGCGGTCACTGGAAGTTCTGGCTGAGCTAGTGCAGCTTCAGCCAGAAGCCATTTGCTACACTGCTGAAGCCTGTCATCCAGTCAGACTTGTAGAGGTTACAGAAAATAACTGATTACACTAGAAGAGAAACTTGGGCTTGTTGGTGGTTCATCATTGTGAAGGAAAAACGGCGCTAAAAACGGACCAGGACTAAGGAGGACAGGCGCGGACACAAGCGCCTGTGTTGTGTCTTCCTTAGCCCTCGTCCGTTTTTAGCGCTGCTTTTCCTTCAAAATAACTGATTACAATTACAATTACTTCCTTTAAAATAATTGATTATAGTGGTCAATTAAAGGCCCAAAAAAGCGACTCAGCAATTATAGAAATGTAATAGATTACTTTTGTGTTACTTTCCTTCCAAGTGTTATCGCCGTAACACAATAACGCAAGTTTACTTGAGCTACAATGAACTACTGTGGCTTGCATGGTAGAGAGAAGACTGGAGTATTGTGACTTCTGTGATACAGCATTACACGTTAACTTTCAATAGGACTTGTTTTTCAAGGTTATCGTCGCTGACTCTTCCACGTTTGCTCGTTAAGAGGTCAGCTGCTACACTGAACACGCGTAGCGTGTCTTGTTCTTTAAGGCCGCGTCTATGGTTCGCAATTCTCCTGACTAGATCTTCTTGAAGGGTGGCCTGGAAGGCTGTTGGTCACTTGCATTTCGCAGTAGACAGTCTATGCCATCTCCTATGGCCAGACCCCGATCCTCTTCTTCATCCACTAGACCTCCCATGCGCCTTATCGTGGCGACCAGTTGCGGCCTATTGGTATGTGGTTGATAGCAGAACTTTGGCCCCTGTTTAGTTCTTTCTTCACGTCGTTTGGAAGTACCGTGCCTCCTAAAACTTTTAGCGTATCTTCTTGGTTGCTTTTGGATTGCCCTTGTGGAAACGAAACCCTTGCCTTGTGCCAAAGAAATTCGGTCGTACTTGCAATAGTCTTCTTGAGCTTGGCGAAACGAAGAGCCCCTTGATATGGATCAACGTTGTCGAAAACCAAAACCTGAAGCCAGTCGTAGAAAATTCGGTTCTGTCTCCAAGTTTCACTCTTCATAATCTTGCAAACCCTTCTTGTGTGGGCCCATGATGGACCAGGACAGCCAAATAGGGCTTGGACTTGAAGTGGCATTACGTGCTTCTTCAAACACAGGGATAAAAACCTTGAATGGCAAGTTGTCAAGGCGATGAGTTCATGCAGGTGACTTCAGCTCCTTGTCTACTTTGGCTACACATAAAAGAGCCCAGGGGACTAGAAATTTGATGCAGTAATGCTTTCATTTGGGCCAGTTGGTGCAAACTTGTAACTTGATTCATGGCTGCGCTAAAAACACGGACAACAGAAGAGACGTACACAGGACGGGCGCAAACTACCAACTTTATTACAGAACGCCAAAGTAAACCTATATATATGCACGAATCTCATCACGTGCTCTCTTTTACGCCCCTTCGCGACTGATTAGCAACACAACCCCCTGGGGCTATCTTTCTTTGAAGCATGGTCATGATATGGTCAAACAATTAACAAGCAAAGAATTAACAGAACCACAAGGGCAATCCAAAAGCAACCAAGAAGATACGCTAAAAGTTTTAGGAGGCACGGTACTTCCAAACGACGTGAAGAAAGAACTAAACAGGGGACCAAAGTGCTGCTATCAACCACATACCAATAGGCCGCAACTGGTCGCCACGATAAGGCGCATGGGAGGTCTAGTGGATGAAGAAGAGGATCGGGGTCGGGCCATAGGAGATGGCATAGACTGTCTACTGCGAAATGCAAGTGACCAACAGCCTTCCAGGCCACCCTTCAAGAAGATCATTCGGTATCTAAAAACAGAACGGCTTACCGTTCTTCAGTCTGATAAAGAAGGCGGTTTTGCAGTGATGCCACTGGATTTATTCAAAGAAAAGGCGTCTACAGCGGTAGCCAAGAATTTCAAGCCCATTGAATTTGAACTGAGCAAGAAGAAGAAAGCCGCGGTAAAGCTGCTGTTGAAGAATAATCTGGCTAAGCTCGCAAATGACGTCAAAAAGACAGATCGGAACACCTTAGAGGTGTTTTTTGCCTGTAAGACGCACAAACCGGAATGGCCCCTTCGGGCGATCGTCTCTGAGAGGGCCACATGGCAACGACTCGTTAGGAGCTACCTGCAGAGGCTTCCGGGCACCCTTGTCATCAAAGATCCTTTCCTTGTTCGAAGCTCCAAGGATGTCGTGAATATTCTGCGTGAAGACCTACCCCCCGACACGAGAGCCTTCTCTGTGGACGTCGAGGAACTTTATTACTCTATTCCACACGACGAACTCTACAGTGCGGTGAGGGAGTGCATCGACCACAATGGGGAACTTGCGTTCCAGAATGAAGCCGGTTTGAGTACGGAACATTTCTTAGAAATTTTGGACTTCTATCTGAACTCCTCGGTTATAACACATGCAGATAAGTACTTTATTCAGAAGAAAGGAATATGCATTGGGTCCTTAGTCGCCCCGCTCCTAAGTGACATTTACCTTGCGTCCGTCGACAGTAAACTTACTTCCCCTTTGTCTCGTATTGGCGTGTGCCGCGTACTTAGGTACGTTGATGATTATATTGTTTTCTTTCAAGCCTACAGCGATGCTATTTTTCATAGTAATATTTCTTTGATCATAGAGCAGTTCTCTATCGTCGCCAATGGCCTCAAGTTCACTCATGAAATACCTGTCAACAGTAGCCTACAATTCCTGGATTTAAGGTTATTATTTGAACGAGGTCACATCTGTTGGATGTACAGTCCAAGAACAAGCAAAGCTTTATTGCCACATAACAGCGCGCATTCCAAACTAACAAAAAGAGGCATTGCGACGCTCTGCTGCCGTTCAGCTCTTGAGAAATCATGCCAACATAGGGTTCGAGAAAGCCTTGCCTATCAAGTTGAACGCATGAGCAAGGCTGGCTATCCTTCTGAGCTTATCTGGAGTTGCTGTGAACGTATTTTGCAGAATCTGAAAACAGAAGGAAAAGGAAAGCAGCCCAGTGCAGCCAAACAGCCAGTTCACGTAATGCCCTACGTTCACCGTTTATCGCACAATGTAAAGAAAGTTGCGAATCGGTTTGGTGTCAAAACGGTTTTTACCGCCCCATGCAAATTGGCCAAAGTATGTGCAATGATGCACAAGGAAAAGCGCTCCGTGTGCAACAAACGCCACGCCAAACTCTTCACTGAATGTACTTCAGGTGTGGTATACGAAATACCCTTGACCTGTGGAAGTGTATACATTGGACAGATGGGGCGCTGTTTCAATGAGAGGGCGCGAGAGCATAGTTTAGCGGTACGCACAAATACCGGCGGGCACCGAGACTTTCATTGCAGGCGTTGCGGGTGCATGCCAAGTTTCGAAGACACTGTTTTTTTTGTCTAAATCAAGGAACAAGTTGCAAAGGGAAGTTGTTGAGGCCTATTTTATTAACAAGAAATCTGACCATTGCGTAAGCATGCCTTCTTTGACATTGCTCCAAAAAGAGCTGCAATTTTTAGACGGCTTTGTATGAATCACACACAGTGTCCTGGTTTTTTACTTCCAATTTTTAGTTTTATCGGCCTTGTGGTTCTGTTAATTCTTTGCTTGTTAATTGTTTGACCATATCATGACCATGCTTCAAAGAAAGATAGCCCCAGGGGGGTGTGTTGCTAATCAGTCGCGAAGGGGCGTAAAAGAGAGCACGTGATGAGATTCGTGCATATATAGGTTTACTTTGGCGTTCTGTAATAAAGTTGGTAGTTTGCGCCCGTCCTGTGTACGTCTCTTCTGTTGTCCGTGTTTTTAGCGCAGCCATGAATCAAGTTACAAGTTTGCACCAACTGGCCCAAATGAAAGCATTACTGCAATATTAACCCCAATTTCTCTCACACAAATACAAATCACATCCACCAACAACAATTTACATATTATGTGGTGTGCTACTTCAAATGAATTAAGTTTGCAGTTGTATGTGTGTACTTATTGTTACTACCAGTACATCCTCAAAGCAACGCGAAAAGATGTAGACTAAAAAGGTACGAACACACAAGACGAGCGCCACTGTGGTCGTACCTTGTTAGTCTTTTCACGCTGCTTTGAGGCTGCATTTGTACCAACTAACTCAACTTTCTATTCAGTTACTACCGGTACATAACATGTTTCACACAAATCACTTGCCTTCCGTGAGCCTTCATTACAAACCTAATGAACGAGAGAAGATGAATTTTTTTTCGAGGGCCTTATTTGTTTGTTAGACACAACCAAATTATTCAAACAGACAATTAGGCCAGGGAAAGCACAGCAGACATTAATTGTTGTCTTTAACTGTAGTGTAGTAATAACGACGTAAGTTGAAATTGATTAAAGTGGACAAAAAGTCGCCCTTTCCGTCAGTGAGATCTGAATCCACAACCCTTCAATTACGCATCTAATGCTCTACCAATTGAGCTACGAATGGAGGCGCCTCCCCATTCACTTCGTTGGGTATCTGTGTGTGTGCGTAATCCCTATTAATTGAGCACGTCACGTAGCCCAGACGACGAGTGTGGAACATTCATTTTTGCTTGAGGGCATCACGTGGCATGTGATCTTTGCGGCAGCTGATATGCAACAAACCCTCGCATGCTAAATTGAGTTAATCTTTTCAATTCATGTGGTTGTGTCTAACAAGGAAACGAGGCCCTCGAAAATTCCCCTTCTTTCGTTCATTCATAGCGAGAGCCCCACCCTGGCAGACTTTATGCCTGAAGTTCGCACGTGACGGTTTATTGGTCAGCTGCCCCATTGTGCAAAGATCCCGTGCCACGTGACAATCTCTGGCAAAAAAAGTGTTCCGCACCCACCGCCTTGACTACAAGTGGCGCTGGCTATTACTCCCAGGATAACTTGAATGCGAGTGAATGCGAGCCAGTTGGTGTGTATCCGTAGTTCGAAAACAGCGCGAAGTAGACACGGGCAGGATATGCACTCAGGACTAGCGCTGACTGCCAACTGCTTCGTTCATTGTAAAAAAAATTACCGCATATCCACGGGTGAATGATGAAGAGCTTGGGCGAAGCTCCTGAAGCAATCATGGTCTCGGGATTCGCTTCTCGTTGAGCCCGTTTCGCAGCGGCGTCCTTGGCGCGCACCGTCACGGGATCCGCCTGCCTGCCGCCAAGCGAGCGCCCGCCGCTGCGCATCGTCCATGCTCCGCCAACGATCCGACACGTACGGCGACGATCCAGGAGTATGAGAGGCGCTCGCTCCCCGCGCTTCCCCGCGCAGCAGCCAATCGGAGAGCAGCGGCACTTCCAGCGCCATCTAGTGTCGGTTCACACAAGCGCCATATTCCACACAATTCTATTGGACCAACGCCATCTAGGAAACGAGACGAGAAATGGTGATGACGACACAGATTGTGTACAGCGCCATCTAGAATATCGTCCCTGAACTGCAGTTTGTATGTACTTCTATGAGACAGCGCCATCTATTGCATCATACGGGAGATCCGTTTACGCCGGACAACGGAGACGTGACAAGGTTAGACTAAGAGGAGCTACGCCCTTAAAAAACATGGTTGATCCCTCCGTCATAGGAATCGGAATAACACGAAAGTAAAGCGTGCCTTTACAGAAGTAACAGAATGTGTACCGTACATTGATATAAGAGAGTTTGCACAATGTATATTGATGTCTGGCAGCTAATGGCACCGTTTAACGTGTATGCACCCACTTTGACGATTGGTGGTACATCTCCATCCCGACGACTAACGTCCATGTTAAATGATTAAACAAACCCTTGTGGTAGCTGTAGTAGTTAAAGGTGAAAGCGTAATCAGAGAACGAAGGGTGATAGCCAGAAGAGCGTCGCATATTGGACGCAGAACTTGGTCTCCATCCCGCGGCACGTTAAAATGTCATTGAACACCACGGCCGGACTAGAGGGAAACGCAAAGCGCGTCGTGCCGCCCCGGTAGCCCGGCAGCGATTTCTCTCGGGGCGAGCACGTGAGCGGGGAACGCGGTGTTACAGCCACGTGAGGCAGGCGCGCGTCGCAGAGCTATTAGGCAGTTTTAGAATAGCGTACGCTAAGTTAGCGTTAGCGTTTGCGGCCCGCTATTTCCGTCACTTAACGGGAGCCCGCAAGCGGTTAGCGTACGACGCATGCGCAGTTGCGCGAAGAGCCAACGCAAAGCTTTGCGTACGCTATTCTAAAACTGCCTATTTTTGGTTTAGATTAGCGTGACGCTGTGAGCGAGGCCGACGCTTTTACGACGCTTGGACTAATGTCGCCACCTCGCGGTGTGTTAAGGCATTGACAAAATTGAACTTCTATTGGAAACGCGCCGAATGGGACGGATGTGTAACGCGTTGAAGGTGCTAATTGCGGAGGCAATAGTAATGACGAATTACTTTACCTTACCGCTCCCAGAGGGCAACACCACGCCGCCGACCGGGAGAGTGTAGATATAAAAGGCGCGTTTGTAAGGTCGCTGGAGTCGGTGACCGTGGCGCAGTGGATAGCGCGCCCGGCATCTGGTGTTGCGGACCGAGCGGTCGTGGGTTCGATGCCCGTTGACGGAACCTTTTTTTCTTTGCCATCTGATCGTGTAACTTTTTCTACGTCACTTCCGTGACGGAAATACGTCACTGAAGTCTTGGTGGACCCCGGCATAAAACACTTTCGTGTTAAAATGCGCAAATATACAGTTGAAAAGGAAAACTTGGGGAGGAAAAAATATCAAAGCTTCTAGCTGCGCATGCATCCAGCGGCACATTAATGTTTAGTCATGAACGACTAGTTACAGAGATAGCAACACTCCTTGTCTGTTAGAATAATCGAGGGCACGCTAACACATGCTGCATCTTTACACTTCATCGCGAAAGCCTCATACACTTCATGTGCAGTCTGGTTTTTGTATGTGCGCAGAACCTGGGTCTCCTGAAAACGTGGTAGGCAGCTTCACTTTGCACGACCAGGCGTCACACATCTCATCACATACGCTCTGCCGCGAGCGAATTTTTCCAACTGTTGCGAAGAAGATCGCAGCGACCAGCATTCGCTTGAAAGCCTGTTTTGGGGCTCCCGAGACGGCAGCCGCTCCGCTCTTGGAGCAAAATCGCTGTCATGTAAAACAGGCTTAAGACGCAAGGATGCATATCCGCTTCCTAGCATTCCCTCGATCGTGCCCAACGTTGGCGGAGCGAAGTACTTCACTGCGCTCGATGCTAGCAGAGGATACTTTCAGGTGGAGGTAGATCTCCGTGACCGAGAGAAGACTGCCTTCACTTGTCACAGGAGCCTTTTCCAGTTTACCCGAATGCCATTCGGTCTTGTCGGTGCGCCTGCGACTTACCAGCGCCTGATGGACCGAGTCTTGGGTGCTGCAAGGTGGCACTACGCTCTTGCTTACCTGGACGATGTCGTGGTATACTCACGAACCTCTGATGAGCACTTACGTCTTCTCAGGTACGTGCGGGAGCGTCTGAGGTCGGCGGGAATAACGCTAAACCCGGCCAAGACTCAGATTGCCGAAACTCGAGTAACGCTATTGGATTTCACGTTGGATAACGGTTGCCTTCTGCCGTGTGATTACAAGGTTCAGGCATTATTTAACTACCCATCACCGACAGGCATTGGCGGACTGACACGCTTTCTGGGGCTGGTGAACTTTTGTCGTCAGTTTATCCCAGACTGCGCCGCACTGCAAGCCCCCTTGACACTTCTGTTGAGGAAAAGTGAGCGGTGGAGATGGGGTCTCGAGCAAGAGGAGGCACTGCGCAACCTCGTTAAAGCGCTCGCGGAAACCACTGAATTAAGGCTAGCGGATCTGAGTAAGGAGTTTTTGATCCAAACGGACGCCAGCACCCTCGGCCTAGGAGCGGCTTTGCTCCTACAGCACGAAGGTGGCTTGCGTCCGGTAGCTTTTGCTAGCCGCTCCTTGACTCCCGCAGAGAAAAACTATTCCGTGACGGAAAAGGAATGTTTGACAATCATTTTTGCCCAGAAAAAGTTCGATTACTACATTGATAGAGTTCAATTTGTTATTGAGACTGATCACATGGCACTAACTTGGCTTAGAGGCCTAGGGGAGCCGAGCGGCAGGCTTGCACGATGGGCACTTTTCTTGCAGCGATACGACTTTACCGTTCGCTACAGGAAAGGAAAGAGCAACGCTGTGGCGGACGCACTTTCGCGCGCGCCCGTTGACTGTGGGAAGAGTAACAATACTACTCAAGTCACCTCATTCCCGAGAGTGACGTAACGGCGAAAATCCGCTTTTCTTCTTGAGTATAGTGCGCCTGATTTTGCTGGGCTTTGCACAGCGCAAGGCATAGAAATGTGTATGCATTTCTATGCCTTCTTGCATTCTTTAATTTTAAAAATATATTGTTTCGTGCAGCTGAGTGACGGCCGCTGTGTGGAAGCCCTGCTGCGCTTTGACACGGAGGTGGAGCTGGCCTACTTCCATCACGGAGGCATCCTGCCGTATGTGCTACGTCAGATGATCTGAGGTCTTAACAAAGATGCACTCAATAAAGCATATATTTTCATCCAGGTGGTTTTTCTTAAGGGGAATGTCTGCCGTCCTTCATCGCTTTTCTGTTCTGTACCGCAATAGAAAGCTTAACGTCTGACGTGTCCAACCTTGCAGCGGTGCTTTGGAAAGTGAGTAGAAATTTTTAAATCAGAATTTTTCGATCGGCGTTCGGTATTCTTACATTGGCGTGAAATCTGCCCACAACACTGGTTGATTGTAACGATTGTAACGCCGGTAAAAATTTTAAAAAATTCACAGCATATCCACGGGTGAAAAAGTACACCATTTCCCGCTAAAGGGGACCATGAGGCGATGCGAAGCCGGAGCACGTGCACGATCGCGTTCCGTTGGCGTTCCTTGGGCATGCTACCGACCTCGCGTCGTGGAACGCGAAGAGGAACGCTACGCGCGTCTTGTCTTCCCTCTAGACTGGCCGTTAATTCTCACAGGGCGAGCGGGGAACGCAGTCGGCAGGCGTGCGAGAGGGGGCAGCGTAGGAGAGGAGAGAGAGGAGAAGGGGACGCGCGTGCGCTGGTGCTCATCGCGGCGTTGCGCAGGAGAGAATTTCGGCATGTCTAGCCCGCGTTTCAGAGGAAGAGTGGAAAGGGGAGAGGGGAAGTGGAGAGGGTATGCGCAGTAAGGGTGGTCACGCCGCACACCACCACCACCGGATTGAACTCCGCCATAAGATACTTCGCATCTAATAAGGAAGAGCTTGAGCGAAGCTCCTGAAGCAATCATGGTTACACCGTGAAATCTTCAGTGGTTTCGCCCAGCAGTAATCAAAGCGATAGCCCAGTACATCATCAAAGACGTGAGAAACACTGTATATATTTATACAAGAAATTTTATTAATTGTAAGTGGTAGCTAGACGTGGCTTCCGTTCCCCCTTCATTATAACGGCTTTATGGTCGGTGAAGTGATGGATCGGTAATGGGTCGTAGTGGGATGTTTGCAAAGACGAAGTAGTGGGCAGTTTGCAAAGGATCGGTGATGGGTCGTAGTGGGATGTTTGCAAAGACGAAGTAGTGGGCAGTTTGGAAAGGTGGTTACGCCGGACAACGGAGACGTGACACGGTTAGACTAAGAGGAGCTTCGCCCCTAAAAGAGAAAGCGTAAAATTCCCCTCACATACAGGCAAAAGTAAAGTTATCTTTACCCCCCATAATCCCAAGGCGCTGAGCCGCGCCCCTATCGTGGAAAGCAGAAAACAGCGGCTCTGAAAGAAGTAGATACTTCTTTTCCGAACCACTGTAGACCTTTTCACAGGAAAGAAGAAACATTTCCATTTTGGCCTGGGCACGGGAGTGCAAAGGCTGACGTCACAGCGTCGGCAATGCATTTTTGGGGGCTCATGCCTATTTAATTCTGTGACAATGCAAACCGTCTGTCGCTCAGGCCCCTCTGCAGAAAGAAATTGCGCCGCGGACAAACCGCACAGCCCTAAGTTCTCCTGGTGCTTCGCATCCTCTGCGATTAGCTCCGGTTCCTCAGATGAAAAAAAGGTGCTTCTCGTTGAATCAGCTATAGCAGGAGAGAAAGCATTTCAAAAAACCATGTGTGCTGTTGGGGTTTCGACGGCGCCCAATGCATCACACTGTCGACAAAGCAAATGTCATGCCGGAATGCAACATGGTGGCGGTATAGCGACGTGATGCGGGCGTACGAAGGGTGAAGTCGTTGCATCGACACTGCAATCCGGGAAAGCGCGGGAGGGTCACGCATATTTACAACAGCCCCGGAATGGATTATGGCAGCACACAGGGAGCCTTCGTTGAAAGCCTAAGCTTCGGTAATCTGCTTTTCCAGCAAAGGAACGTATCAGCTTTGTCATGTATCACTGCGCATGAACACCTTTCCGGAAGATGCCCCCTGGCTTGATAGACTTTAGAGCGCCCATGCATATGCAGACAATTCTAAAACGAAATTGTTTTCGTTTATAAGTAGCATTCACGCCACATATTTGTGCATGTGCGCTATCGCGATAACTTGCGGGAATCCATAACTCGCACGCTCTCTAATGCCTGTGTGAAAAGTCAGGTATGATATAGCAATTCAAGCTGTGCAAGGACTGCAGTGCCAAGTGCTTGAATAAAGCTATTAGTCAGTTTTGAACCTGCCTCCACAGGTTCAAATCCAGTGGGGGCATGTCCCCGCACTCAAGGTAACACCCTCCCTCCCTCACCTTCTTTCCCCTGGCGCCACCCGTGAGGCTAGAAACTCCTTTGACTGGTTAAAGGGTGCTCCCTTCCTAAACGAAACAAAATCTTCTGGAAGCCTGTGACTTCTGACACTCTATTTGTCGGTGCTTTGTCTGCGTAAACAGCACTGTCTGTTTTCGTTCAGCGTGTCTTCCGTCCTGAAGTGGTTCTCGAGGAGGTAAAGGCTGGCGCTCTATTCTGTAGCCCTCGCAAGAGAACGTCTCAGCGCCACTACTTTAGGATGCATCGTTCTCTCCCTCTTTCTGTGCTCCTATTCAAGGCCATGAAAAGCAATAAGATAAAAAGGTAAGGCTAACTCCGGCGATTTTTAGGCCATGTCAAAGTAATGGTGCTTTTATGTTCCTGAGGCGCTGCTGTCACGGGCCCGATAGCAGAAACACTCGGCAAATTGGAGAATAATTTTAAATAAGCAAAAAAGCGCAACACCGAAACCCAACCGAGCATACTGTCTTCGCGTGGCGTTATAAGTGGCGACAAAACCGGAAATCATGCAAGGCATGCCGGTCCCGCCAGCGCGTAGTATGAAAACTGCGAAAGCGGCGAAGAGCAGACGCTCAGTTGAGTGAGTAACAACTTTATTAGTCGAAGGGGTGAGGGGTAAGGGAGGTTAAGCCACGAAGGCTGCCAGGCTGGGCTTCTCGATGACTTCTTCCGCTCGTTTCAGGACCCGTGTCTGGATGTCTCTGTCGTTGCTGGAGAGAAGGGCCTCCCATTGTTCCTCGGTGGGGGGTGAGCAAAGGAGGTCGGCGGGCGGGGGATCTTCCGGGCAGCCCCAGAGGATGTGGTTCAACGAGGCAACGTTGCCGCACAGGCAGCAGCGTGGATCGATGGCACCTGGGTGCATGTATGAAAACACGAGGGGGCACGGGAAGGTGCGGGTCTGTAGGCGACGCCAGGCGATCTCGGACCGCTTGGGAAGGCTGCTGTGAGGATGTGAATAGAAATATCGCTCGAGGCGATAGTGCTGAGTGATGTCGTGGTAGGTGACCAGGGGCTCCGGCACCAGGGCGTCCGACTCTGAGTGGCCCACCGCTCGGTCGACGAATCCTCGAGCGCGTTGGTGAGCTGTCTCGTTGCCGGGGTGACCCGAGTGGGCGGGGACCCAGATCAGTTCTATGCGGCACTGCTCATCTTGCTGCAGTAGGGGCCGAAGTAGCCGTAAGGTGGTAGGCGAGACGAGACCTCGCGCGAAATTGGAGATGGCTTGTTTGGAGTCGCTGATTATGACGCTTGCGTCAGCCGAGGTCGCGGCCAAAGCAATGGCCACTTCCTCCGCCTCGACGGCGTAAGGCGTTCTGACGGTGCCAGCCGTGATGGTCGGCCCCAAAGGAGCTGAGGAGGGCGACACGGAAACGACTACGAAGGCGTCCCTGCGTGCATTGTATCGGGCCGCATCTACGTAGGCGACGGCCGGGTGGTCGGCGTACTTTGCTTGAAGCATGGCGGCACGGGCTTGGCGGCGAGCGTCGTGGTGGCCCGCCAGCATATTCTTAGGTAGCGGCTTGATGTAGAACGCCGCTCGAATAGCATGGGGTAATGAGACCAGATCCGGAGGGTGGGAGGAGGTGTCGTGGCCGATGGAGGAAAGGATGTGGCGACCGGTCGGCGAACGGTAAAGGCGTTGCACTTGAGCGGAGCGGTGAGCCTCAATCAACTCGTCGAGCGTGTTTTGTACACCCAAACGGAGAAGACGATCGGTGGACGTGTTGGGGGGAAGGCCGAGGGCAGTCTTGTATGCCCGGCGGATGAGGACGTCAATTTTATCGCGTTCCGATTTTAGGAGATGTGTATAAGGAAGGCCGTACGTGAGGCGGGAAACGACGAAAGCGTCGACAAGGCGAAGTAGATCGTGTTCTCGCATGCCCTCACGCCGCGCACGGACACGGGCGAGCATACGTGCGGTCTGTTGCACCGAGAGCGAGAGCTTGTCTATGGTGTGTGTATTATGGCGGTTGGACTGTAGGATCAGCCCGAGCACGCGGAGATGCGAAACGACGGGGACAGGAGTAGAGTTGGCATGAACCGTGATGGTGGGGTGGGGAGTTTTGTAGCGACGCCGGTCGGGAGGCCGCATGAGAAGAAGGGCCGATTTGGCCGCTGAGCAAGTAAGACCGGCCGCGTGCACGTGGGACGTGACGACGTCGGTTGCGCGTTGCAACGTCTGCTCGATATGGCCGTCAGAGCCCGACGTGACCCAGAGAGCAATATCGTCCGCGTACAGGGTGTGTTTAAGACCGGGGATACGGTCCAGCTTGCCAGGAAGCGAGCGGAGGACAAGATTGAATAGAAAAGGCGACAAGACGGCGCCCTGAGGGGTGCCACGAAGGCCAAGCTGGTACGTGGGAGACGGGAGGTCCCCTATGATGATTTCGGCCGTGCGGGCGGTGAGGAACGCGCGAATGTAGTTGTAGGTGCGGGTGCCGGGGTTGAGGGCTGCGAGTTCGGCAAGGATAGCCGAATGGGAGACGTGGTCGAACGCCTTGTGAAGGTCCAGGCTAAGGAGAGCCTTTGTGTCTGAAAATGTGGGTGGGTCGAGGAGATCATGGTGGAGTTGTAAGAGGACATCTTGCGTGGATAGGTGGGGGCGGAAACCAAGCATGGTGTGGGGAAGGAGATGGTGTGCGTCCGTGTACGTTTGCAAGCGAGCGAGAACGACATGTTCTAGAAGCTTGCCGACGCACGAGGTGAGTGAAATGGGCCTGAGATTCTCGATTGTGAGTTTCTTGCCCGGCTTGGGGATGAAAGCCACGCGAGCGTGTTTCCATGATTGGGGGAGGTTGCCGGAGCGTCAGCACTCGTTGAGGAACGAAGTGAGGGTAGCAACCGAAGGGGCGTCGAGGTTTCGGAGGAGCTTGTTGGGGATGCGATCTGGGCCGGGGGCGGAAGTGGTGCGGAGCTTCTGTAATGCCGCGTAGACCTCCGCTTCCGTGATATGGGCGTCCAGTACTGGGTTGGGGGCCCCAGAGTAGGACGCGAGAGGGGGAGGAGGTGTGCCAGGAGGCAGAAGCTGAAGGTATTTGGCGGACAGGTCTGCCATCAGCGACGGAGTGTCGCCGGGGTAAGCCCGGACCACTCGTTGTAACTGCTGCCGAGCGACCGACTTGGCGGAAGCAGGGTCGAGGAGGTGGCGGAGGAGATGCCAGGACTGTTTGCAGCCCAACTGACCAGAGAGACCCGAGCAGAGCTGCTCCCAGTGTTGGCGGGCGAGCGCGGTGGTGTGTTGCTCGATCGTACGATCGAGGTGCGCGATGCGGCGGCGTAAGCGACGGTTGTGACGTTGCTTCTGCCAACGGTTGCAAAGGCCGGTGCGGGCGGCCCACAGGTGGGCAAGACGGGCGTCAGTTGCCGGATGGTCCTCCGTGGTGGGGATCGAGGCGGTGACTGCGTCGAGGTCCGCTAGCAGCTGGTCGGTCCACGTCGAGAGGTCCTCGATGTTGGAAGTGGCGGAGTGCAACCGGCGTTCTCGGAAAGCGTCCCAGTCTGTATAGCGGGCCGTGTGTGGGCGCGGCTTGCTGGGGGAGGTGAGAACTTGAATGGTGAGGACACAGTGGTCACTGCCGAGGGACTGATGCGTGTTAGACCAGCGCGCGTCGCGCACGCTGCGGCAGAAGCTGAGGTCCGGGGTGGTATCGCGGCACACACTGTTGCCGATGCGCGTTGGTTGCGTGGGGTCGGTGAGCAGGGAAAGGTTGAGGTCGTGAGCGAGCTGCCACAGCCTCCTTCCGGGGCCATCTGCCTTCGAGTAACCCCAGTCCGGATGCTTGACGTTGAAGTCGCCGAGAATAAGAAGGGGTGATTTGGCTGCTTTCGCTGCAGCGGCACGGAGCAAGGCTAGGAGAGACGCATCTTCAGTGGAGCGAGGGGGGTTGTACACGTTGAGAATAAACAGAGAGGGCTGTTCACGTTGCTGAGGTAGTATCTCGAGAAAGACGTGATGGACTGCAGCTGCGATTTTGACGCATTTGGAGGCCAACTTTAATGGCCATTCCTCTTCGATGAAGTGGAACACACTTGTTTAGCTCTTTGCTTGCCTGGTTGCGCATTCCACCGCCAGATGGCACCACCTGTCCAGGTAGCTCAAGTTTGTGGGGCCGTGATCGGGTAAAATTCTATCGCTGAGAAGTTCGCGGACTAACTAAAGCTTCTTAATATTGCTATGGGAAGAGTGCATAAGTTTGGCAATAGCGGCGTTCAACATCGCGTTTGTACGGCCGAAGGAATTTAATATAAGCCAAGTATGAGCCAGCTTTCGCACCATTAGGTTACGTTGTTTCGCACGATAAGCTGCTCACCGTATACCGATAGGCCCGGTCACGGTGCACCCTGTATTGCTACGGAAAGTGTTTCCGTGGTGTTCACGCATGTGCATTCTTTAGCCGATACGGTATTACCGTATTTTCCGTGCGGTAAACCGCCATCAGGGTAATCGTTAGGTGCGAGTGTTTCGTGACTGCCAACGGGGAATCGTGTGCAGCCCACAACGCGACACCACTTGCCACCCATCGCACGCATTACCACAAGGAACTGAAATTCACACGCCCAGCCAACTAACCGCTCGCCAAACACTCGCGATTGTTGCCTTGCGGATAGCAGATGCACTAGGGGCCCATCGGTTCCGTCACTTCCGCTTAACAAAAATGACGTCACGCACACAATGTTGCCAATAATTCTGGGAAGCGATGTGGGGAGAGTCGGGGCAATCAATAAAATTCATTTGCAATGAATCTGCATATGTCTCCAGCTTGTAATTTGGCATAAATAATGGGAACGTGAAAAGGAACGCACCCAGCGAATTTTATTGAGATCCATGGATCTCGAAAAATCGCCGGAGTTGGCCTTTAAGCCGGATTTTAACCATGGACTTACCCACTTTATCTCCGCTTCCCAAGAAGCGTATATATTTGTGCACATACGAAATAAACGCTCATGTTGTTAGCCAGCGCCAAGTCCTGTCGTCTCTCTTGTCTCGTGTATCTGCGCTGTTCCCTGCTATGAAGCCAAGCCAACGAGCTCAAATTGACACCCTTTTACCCAGGGACGTAGCCATAAACATTTTTTTCTGGGGAGTCTGATCTCCCTTATCTACGTTCTTGCGTGTGTTTGTATGGATGCGCATATACATACACATACAAAATGTAATAATTTAGGGGTGGTGAGGGGTTGAACATCTCAAACCTCCTACTAGCTTCGCCACTGAACTCATCGCTTGGAATGCTCGTTTTCTTCCGGTTCGGCCCATAAAACCTTGGTTCTTCCCACACAATGACTGTAGGGGAAATCGGAAAGGGAAATCGTGGCCCACGGTTTTGTTGCTGAAAGGTTGCGATCTAGAAGCTCTACCAACTCGTCGGGTGCGTCAGCCTCCAAGCATACGGCGAGCTTTCATGGGCAGACGCCGGGGCGAATCCTAACGATTTAAAAAGAAAATAAAAATTTAAGTATATATTATATATGCTTTCCTTCTTTCTTATATATATATTGTAGTGAAGAGTACGAGACGACGACGAAGCAGCCAAGAAAGCAAGCCACATCGTGAGTGGTAGCCACGCGACCCGAGCTTGCGCTTGCTTGGATTTTGGACCCTCGACGTTCCTCGACGTTCCTCATCGTTCCTTCACGTTTGTACGTGAATAAACCACGTGACATTTGGTGGAGGTGCGTGGGTTTCCCCTACGACCCTGGATCTTCGCTCCCGTAAGCTTCCCCCCCTTCGTGATACCAACATGGCCACCGAGACTCCTTCCCAGCCTGGCCCTTCGGCTGTCCACGTCACTTGTGGCGCCGTGTATCCTCAGCGGGACCCCCCCATCTTCTCGGGCTCCGGTGAATCGGACGTGGACGAGTGGCTGTCGAGGTATGACAAAGTCGGCGCCAGCAACAGATGGGACGATTCAATGAAGCTTGGGTATGTGCAATTCTACCTTGCCGACATAGCCCAACTGTGGTATCACAACCACGAGGCCGAGCTTCCATCTTGGTCAGCTTTCAAGACTGCTATCAAGGACGTCTTTGGACGGCCTGCGGCTCGCAAGCTTCTCGCCGAGCAGCGCTTGCGTCAGCGTGCACAACAACCGGGTGAGACCTACACGGGTTACATCGAGGATGTCCTCCATCTGTGCACCCGCGTCGACCCCGCTATGCCTGAGGAGGTCAAAATCAACCACATCTTGAAGGGCATCGAGGACGGCGCCTTCCAGCTGCTGCTCGCGCGGAATCCCACCACAGTCGCTGCGCTAGTTTCCCTCTGTCAGAGTTTCGACGAATTGCGCAGGCAGCGCGCGATCGCCCGTCAGGCCCTCCCGACCCCCGACACGCTCTCCAGCTTGCAGCTAGCTGTCCCTCCGGCCGCTCAGCCGACTCTCCAGCCCACGATCAAAGACTTCATCCGTGAAGAAGTCGCACGCCAGCTGTCCTTACTGCCGCTCACTCACGAGCCGGCGCATCCTCTGGCTCCGGGCATTCAACAAGCCATTCGGACGCAAGTTGCTGAGGCTCTCCCACCCTTGTTCCAACAACCGCCCGTCACTGCGCCGCTTACCTACGCCGCCGTTGCTGCGCGGCCCCCTCAACAGCCTATGCCCTCTGCTCCACCTCGACCACTGATGCCGTCCCATGCCTTGGCGACCACCGCGTATCACCAATCTATGCCTTACGCTCCACCTCGCCCACTTACGCCGCCCCGTGTCTTGCCAACATCCGCGTATGCTTCGTCGCCGCCCATCCCAAACCCCTCGGCTCCGTCTTTCCGCCGCTCCGACGCGTGGCGAACCCCGGACAATCGGCCCATCTGTTTCTCCTGTGGCCTCGCCGGCCACGTCGCTCGCCATTGTCGCCTGGTTCCTCCAACATTCGACGCCGTGGGCATGCCAGTTGCGTCGTCGTCCAGGTCGCCCCCAAACTACGCCCCTCCTCACTTCGACGCCGACGGCAGGCCGGTCGCGTCGTCGTCCCGGTCGCCACCGGAGTATGCCCGTGATCAACGACCCAACGACACCCACCGGTCACCGTCCCCTCGGCGACGCTCCCTGTCACCTATGCGTCGCCGACCTGCTGCGCAAGAGGGAAACTGATCGCTGCAGTTCCGGAGGCAAGAACTGCATGCGAAGCGAACTGCCCAAGGCCTCCGTCTTTTTCGCCGCAAAACGTTATCGACGTCAATGTTGAAGGGACCACGGCCCAAGCGCTGATTGATACCGGGGCCGCCGTTTCCGTAATCTGCGAGAGCCTCTGCCGCCAGTTAAAAAAAGTGACCACGTCGCTCTCAGGACTCATGCTCCGCACTGCGAACTCGCAGTTCATAGCACCTTCAGCCGTGTGCACCGCGCGCGTTAATATTCAAGGCGAACTTTACGTCATTGAGTTTTTCGTGCTGCCGTCCTGCTCTCACGACGTTATCCTCGGCTGGGACTTCCTTTCACGTCATCGCGCCATCATAGATTGCGCCCGAGCAGAAGTCGCCCTTACGCCGCTGCAATCTTCTGTTTCGGGGCCTACCATATCTGACGCATGTAAACTTGTCATTGCTGCCGACGCTGACGTAGCCCCAAACACGTCCACCCTTGTCGCCGTGACTTGTCCGGCCGCTCCTGACGGCGCTGTCCTGTTCGCCCCGTCAGAGCTGTTTCTCCGCCGCCACGCCCTACGACTGCCGTTTGCCGTACTCACCGTCGAATCCGGCGCTACCATCATGCCGATTGCCAACTTGCGCACCTCGCCCGTTCGTCTACTTCGCGGGGAATGTTTGGGAAGCATACATGCCGTTGACCTGCTTCGCTTTCTGGAGTTCGCAGAAGCCCCACTTCACCACCAGCTGAATGCCATGACAGCCCCTGTTGCGGCACCTCCGAAGTCAGACATTTTTCACACTTCTGTGTCCCCGGATCTATCATTGGACCATCGACGCGAACTATTGGCCCTTCTGGAAGAGTTCCGCTCATCCTTCGACTGCGGTCAGCCATCTCTGGGTCGCACAACGAGCGTCACGCACCACATCGACACCGGTGGTCATGCCCCTTTACGCCAACGACCATATCGCGTTTCGGCGGAAGAGCGCCGTGTTATCAATGAACAAGTCGATGATATGCTCACGCGCGGAGTCATTCAGCCATCTGAGAGCCCCTGGTCGTCCCCTGTCGTGCTTGTGCGCAAAAAGGATGGCTCTATCAGATTCTGCGTCGACTACCGCCGCCTGAATAAGATAACTCGGAAGGATGTATACCCATTGCCACGCATCGACGATGCCCTCGATTGCTTGCAAGGAGCAGAATATTTCTCGTCCTTGGATTTACGATCGGGCTATTGGCAAGTTCCACTCGCTGACCCTGACCGCCCGAAGACTGCGTTCGTTACTCCCGATGAGCTTTATGAGTTCAAGGTGATGCCCTTCGGACTCTGCAACGCCCCAGCTACCTTCGAACGAATGATGGATAACATCCTTCGTGGCCACAAGTGGAATACCTGCCTGTGCTACCTTGACGACATTGTTGTATTTTCCCGCGATTTTCCGACTCATCTTGTTCGTCTTCGCGCTATTCTCACGTGCCTCGCCTCTGCTGGCCTTCAACTTAACATCAAGAAGTGCCATTTTGCTGCGCGCCAACTCACCATACTAGGTCACGTCGTCTGCAAGGAAGGCGTTCTTCCGGATCCCGCTAAACTTCGTGCCGTGGCCGAGTACCCCAAGCCCAATTCCATCAAGACGCTCCGAAGCTTTATTGGGCTGGTCTCATATTTTCGTCGATTTGTGCGCGACTTCGCTTCTATCATCGCACCTCTTACCAACCTACTGACAGCCTCTAACGGCCTGTCGGCTTGGTCACCAGAGTGCGATGAAGCTTTCATGACGCTGCGGCGCTTATTAACGTCACCTCCGATACTCCGTCACTTTGACCCTAATGCGCCTACGGAGGTCCATACTGACGCCAGCGGTGTCGGTCTTGGTGCTGTACTGGCTCAACGGAAACCAGGATACGACGAGTACGTTGTTGCTTACGCGAGTCGAACCCTGAAGAAAGCGGAGTGCAACTACTCAGTCACTGAAAAAGAGTGCCTCGCCATAATCTGGGCTTTGACCAAGTTCCGTCCGTACCTTTATGGCCGCCCCTTCGAAGTAGTCACGGACCATCACGCGCTCTGTTGGCTCTCATCTCTGAAAGATCCTTCAGGCCGCCTCGGTCGTTGGGCGCTTCGGCTGCAGGAATACGACATTCGTGTTGTGTACAGATCCGGCCGGAAGCACTCGGACGCTGATGCGCTATCCCGCTCACCGTTACCGCCTGACACAGCTTCGCCGTCAGCCACGTCAGCTGTCTTGACGCCCCTTGACTTCGCAGACATGCCGTCGGCGCAACGCAAGGATGCGTGGATCTCCGAACTCGTCGACTTTCTGACTGGTTCATTGGTTCGTCCAGCGTCAAGAACTCTCCGTCGTCAAGCCACGCATTTCGCACTCCGCGACGGCCTCCTCTATCGGCGTAATTACGCACCTGACGGTCGGAGGTGGTTGCTAGTGATCCCGCGCCACATGCGCCCAGAAGTCTGCACTGCTTTTCACAACGACCTGCAAAGCGCTCACGCTGGCGCTCTGAAGACTTACAACCGCTTGCGTCAGCGATACTACTGGCGCGGCATGTACACGTTCGTGCGCAAGTACGTACGTGCTTGTACTGCTTGTCAGCAGCGTAAAGCTCCACCTACACGCCCAGCCGGTCCACTTCAGCCTCTACCTTGTCCGGGACGTCCATTCGACCGCGTCGGCATCGACTTATATGGCCCGCTTCCCCCGACTTCCTCTGGGAATCGGTGGATCATTGTTGGCGTGGACCACCTCACCCGTTACGCAGAGACTGCAGCACTTCCAACGGCTACCGCAAGAGAGGTTGCGTTTTTTATCTTACGCAACTTTGTCCTTCGCCACGGTGCTCCCCGTGAACTTTTGAGCGACAGAGGGCGTGTTTTCCTGTCTGACGCTATTCAGGCCTTGCTCGTCCAGTGCAACATCGTTCATCGAATGACCACCGCATATCATCCGCAGACGAATGGCCTCACGGAACGATTTAATCGCACACTCGGTGATATGTTGACAATGTACACGGCATCAGACCAGACCAACTGGGACACCGTCCTGCCGTTCGTCACGTACGCGTACAACACCGCAACGCACGCGACCACCGGTTTCTCACCGTTCTTTCTTTTATACGGACGCGACCCGTCCTGCACGCTGGACACTATGCTTCCCTATACGCCGGACTCGTCTGAATATACTGCGATTTCTGACGTTGCCAGATACGCCGAAGATTGCAGACAATTAGCCCGTTCGCTGACCACCGAGGACCAAGGCCACCAAAAGCTACGGCACGACACCGACCGACCTCTCTCTACTTTCACGACTGGTGACCTCGTTTGGCTCTGGATCCCATCGAGCACTCCTGGCCTTTCCTCGAAATTGCGTGCCCGATATCAGGGGCCCTACCGCATTCTTTCTCGCACGTCTCCTGTCAATTATGAGGTTGAGCCTCTGACAGCATCCCACGATTTACGTCGTCGTGGTCGGGAAATCGTCCATGTCAGCCGCCTGAAGCCCTATTACGACCCCGCTATACTGACAACGCCTTAGGTCGCCAGGATGGCTCCGCTATTCACCAGGGGCCAATGTAGTGAAGAGTACGAGACGACGACGAAGCAGCCAAGAAAGCAAGCCACATCGTGAGTGGTAGCCACGCGACCCGAGCTTGCGCTTGCTTGGATTTTGGACCCTCGACGTTCCTCGACGTTCCTCATCGTTCCTTCACGTTTGTACGTGAATAAACCACGTGACAATATATTTTTTTTCTTTTTCAAACCTGTAACTCGTTCACAGATTGCCTTCTGTCAAAGTGCGCACCCCTAGGGGCGGGGGGGGGCACTTGCTGCAGGTCGCGACTATTTGAGAAAAACACCTATTTTAATTATTTATTTTCGGTAAAACACACCCCTCCATCAAAACTTGGAAGGGGGGTGGGTGCCCTAGACCCCCCCCCCCTGGCTACGGGCCTGCCCCTCCTCATTTTTCCCTGTGGATCGGTACTTTCCCAACGACATGTTCCCTGATCAGCGTGAGTATAGGATGGTGGATGACTATATGTCACGTCCCTGAAGTAATTTTTGAAAAAAACTTCGAGGTGCGGGTAGGGTGCCTAGTCGCGGCGTCTTCACTGGAAGGGGGAGTTGTCACGTGTGAACTCACTGTTGCTCACCAAATTAACATTTGCGTTTTTAGTCCCCAGACAAAGTACCCTTCTCGGAAGTGCTTGCTGCAAACACGTGCGCGGTACTTCGGTTCATTGCCCTTTCTAAACTTTAGGAACCATGCGTCCTGATGTTCGTTATCCTTGAGGTAAAACCGTAAATATGAAATTACATCCTGCTCCTTTTCATGCGTGGTGCATTAATTGTGGAACACAGCACCAGAGCACCATGCCGCCGAAAACATTGGTCACGCTTTCCAAGCTCTTATTCCTAGATGCCAGTGCACATGAACTGGTGGTGAAACGAGGCTGATTGAAGTGGGAAACATACAAAAAAAAACTCGCTCGGGCCGCCGGTTTCCTGTCGTCAGAGCAAGGTTCCGTGAAGCAAGGTGGTATCACGTGATCCCACTTAGCACGTCACAACGACTGCAGCGCCCGTGTCTCCAGTGGTGGGCTTCGTGTACAATAACGCTAAAGAGATGCAGAAGTAGAACTGTAGTGGCAAATTATCTTATTACGATCCCATTCATGACATTCTTACTGCGAACTGAGCTTTAACAAGGGAGAAAATATGGAAAAACTGAAGGATATGTACTAACGGCCGTTCATGTTTCTCGTAGTGATCATAAAGGCAGTACGGTCGGGATTTTGTCCAGAGCTATTCATCTTGATATCCTCCTCATTCGTTTTTATTTTGCTTCTGTATGCGAGCGCAATGGCAGCCAGGTGTAGTTTTACCACAGGGACGTTTCGAGCGAGCTTCGCAGCGATTCTGCGTCGGATTTCACCCATGTGCTGCCGTTGTCCCGCAGAGAACTATGGGGCTTCGATGATTTTGATCACATGGTACATTTATCCTCACTGGCTCCCTCCCTCCTGCTCTTCAGATGCGTGCCGCTTTCCACGGGCATGGCCCTGCTCTGCCACGACTCTCTTCACTGCATGGCGCTTCTGCTCGAGTTCTAAAGGAAATCGCCATAAATAAAAACGCAAAATGAAATACGCGTGTACATAAACAGTATTTGGCAATTGGACGCCTCGTATGCCGTCGACGAAAACGAGGCTTCGCTTTCCGTCGGTTGGAGCCAGGCTTCGTACGCAGAAAGAGCTGCTGCCGCCGCGGGAGCGCGGGGGATCATTGCAGATTCACTGAAATGCAATCCTGCTTCCACTGCCGGATCTTCCCTGCGATGTTCAAAGTCTGCAACCCCATCCATAGCGGCAGTCACGAAAGCCGCTGCCATGCAGCGGCCGTTTGTACACGTGGTAACGTATCATGGCGCCTTCTTTTTCGCTGAGAGCAATGAGATTCGTGACGACATCGCTTCAGCATCCAGTCTGGGGCGAGAGAAATTGGGTAAGATATAAATATTCGGCCTTTACTTACAAATATCACCACTAATCATTCATTTGTTCACACTCAACTGAAACTGCACGCATTCTTCAGTACCGCTGTTCATTCCAGCTGAACTTCATATTCCTAGTTAGTGTTCGTTTTTCCCTAACTAGCTGTGCGTATCAGACGCCCAAGCAGGGAGAGAAGGATCAAGAACATCGACCTCACTGTCAGCTTTAATAAGGCGGTAAGCTACAACCAGACTTCCTTTTCTGCTGATACAGCTCTATATTTTGCGTTTGACGTTTCAGTAAACGTCTTGGCTACATGAGGTGGCATCAGCGTCATCTGGTCGATATAGACTCCGGGTGAGGCAAAAAACACAAGAAATAGGCTGTAAGCGCCGTAGATTGGCAGTGTCTATTTTCCCAGCAGCCCAGAAATCTTCGGAAAATATTAAATGCGAAGCATTTCTTAGCGAACCCTGGGCATGCAACCACGACAGAAAAAAAGAAGAAAAAAAATCACAGCATATCCACGAGGTGAATGATGGTGAGGTGGGCGAAGCTCCGGAGGTTATGGGTGATATCGTTGATCCTCCGAGAAGTTCGCCCGATAAAATCATCATGCAAACACGTGAGGTATGGCGAAGATCTCGTTCCTGATGCCAGAAACCGCGGTGAGGTTATTATCGAACCAAAGTCGATCACACACGTCGCAACTGTGGCCAAACGAATGAGCGAGAAAGTCCCGCTCGAACCGCGCGTCGGCTCCTTGAATGTGAGACCGCTGGCGCCGCTTGGTCGCCGCTTCCCGCGCACGAGCACCATCAAGGTCTGCCAGGCGCCGCGCTCGCTTCGCCGCCGCTTCTCGGGCTCGCCTTTCGGGGTCCGCTGCTCGGAGTGTACGTTGCGCCGTGGCGTCATTGGCGCGCACCGTCGGGGGACCCGTCAGGCGCCGCGCTCGCTTCGCCCACCAACGATCCGACACGTACGGCGACCATCCAGGAGACTGAGAGAGGCACTCGTTCACCGCGCACCCAGGCACAGCCCGCGCAGCAGCCAGTCGGAGAAGATGGATGGATGGATGGATGCTATGAGCGTCCCCTTTATAACGGGGCGGTGACAAGTGTGCCACCAGGCTCGACAAAAAAAAAAAAACCCTTTGCTCTTATTTTTGTTAGTGTTGGCCTAGTGTCTGTACTTCAATTAAAACTATCTTACTCCAGAAAAAGAAACAAGTTTTCAGCTCCGTTCTCTGCCCTTTACGGCAGAGTGTCCTTTTTCTTCAATATTTATTTTTGTCCATTCTCTCTCATTTTCTGCCACGAATACTCTAACCGTCTCTTACTTATTTCAATCGCGGGTGTGTTCAGCTTTCCATTGTCTCTAAAACCCAAGGCGTGATGTAGGCTCGTGCCCAAACGTACACCTGGGTGGATGTCTCCACATTCAATCAGAACATGCTCCGCCGTTTTTTCCTTGGCTGTGTTCCGATTCTGGACAGCATCGTAGACAGTCTACGCTGACAGCTTAGAAGACAGCATCGAGGTCATGTTGTCCGACAAATGGAACGCGTCTAGAAGACGTCGACGCGACGTGATGCCACCTCGCGTCGAGAAGAGAAAGCTAAGAAAAACAAACGCAAATGTTTCTTCTTTAGCCTCTTCGTGTTCAGACCTATGAAAAAATTAACGTAGATTACATTGAGCGCCTGGAAAAGTGCCTAATGGTGTACAGACGACCATACCGGCGAGATCCGAGCTACGCGAGTATTGCGCTGAGCCGCCATATTGTTTGGAGAACATAGTAGCCTGCATCGTTTTTGACTTTCTCGAAGCTGTCTATTTTGCCGGCTACGTGAGAATTGGAATGGGACTTAAGATGGCCGCTGTCCACTTAGCTGTCTATTTAGCCGTCTACGGTGAGTATTGGAACACACCCCTTATCTTCCCCGCACCACGGGCATAGTTCTTCTTTACTCAAGAGGATGGATGGATGGATGGATGGATGCTATGAGCGTCCCCTTTATAACGGGGCGGTGACATGTCTGCCACCAGGCTCGAAAAAGAAAAAAAAAGAGAAAAACTTCCTTGTTTCAAGTTGGCTTAATGCCTTATCTAGATTGATTAAGTCTATGTTATTATACCAAAAAATATAAATTCACGGTCTATCTCTCTGCCTCTTAAGGCAGAATGACCTTATTTTTCCCCATTATTTATTTTTGTACTTTATCTCTACTTTTCTGCCACCGATACTCTAACCGTCTCTTACTTATTTCTATCGCGGACATGTTCAGCTTTCCATTGTTGTCCCTAAAACCCAAGGCTTTCTGTAGACTCGTGCCCACACGTATACCTGGGTGAATATCACCACATTCAATCAGTACATGTTCCATCGTTTCCTTAGTTCCCCCGCAGCATGTACATTGTTCTTCTTCGTTACTGAATCTCGCTTTATAACTACGCGTTCTAAGGCAGCCCGATCTTGCTTCAAACAGTAAAGCGCTTCCCCTTGAATTATCATAAAACCTTTCCATCCTTATTTTGTTTTTTCCCTTTCGGTAGTTACTCAGAGCCGGCTTCTTTTCCATCGCTGCCATCCAATTAGTCCTCTCCGCCTCTCTGACCTTCCGCTTAATGCTCCTTGTTGCCATATCGCCCGCACTGCTAGACGTATAATTACTGGTGAGCCTCCTAGTTCTTTTTCTCCACTGCGTATCAATGCCTTTTCGATACAAATACCTGAAAACCTTCTCTGCCCATCTACTCTTCTTCATTTTCCTCAGCCTCTCTTCGATTGTCATTTCGCTCTGAGCTTCCCTCACTTCCAAGCCTGTCCATCCCTTATCACCCTTTACAGCTTCATTTGTCGTCTTCCCGTGAGCGCCCAACGCGAGACGGCCCACCGTCCTTTGATTTACATCCATTCCTGATTGTACCTCTGACTTCATGCACACCACTGAGTTCCCAAATGTAAGCCCCGGTACCGTCACACCCTTCCACAGCCCTCGAAGCACCTCGTACCTATTGTATCCCCATAAAGCTCTGTGCTTCATAATTGCAGCATTCCTCTTTCCCTTTGCTACAGAGGCATTCTCTTGTACCTCCATATATCTATCCCCCTCATTTACCCATACTCCGAGGTACTTGTACTCGCTTACCCTCGGTATTTTTTGGCCCTGTATTAAGAGCGCATGGTCTTCGTTATCATTGAATACCTTCAATCCACATTTTGTTGCACTAAATCCTAGTCCTAGAGCCTCACATTCCCTTCCGCATATATCTGCCAGTCGCTGTATATCACCTTGACTGTCCTCAAATAAGACAATATCATCAGCATAAAATAGACCTGGAAGCTTCTGCTCAACCATCGTACCGACCTGTTTGTGTGCCAAATTAAATCCAATGTTGCTACCGTCTAGCGATTTTTCCATCCTCACCATGTACAGCATGAATAACAGCGGGGACAAAGGACATCCCTGTCTCAGCCCCTTGCTAATTTCAACGCTGTCCTTGCTACTTATTCCTTCCCATTCTATACAAACTGTATTTTCTCGGTATATTTCCCTCAAAAGCTGTATACAGTCGTCACCTATGCCCACTTCTGTCAGTATATCCCACAAAATTTCCTGATTAACGTTGTCATACGTCCCGGTACTATTTAAATAAGCTACGTGTAAGGGCCTTTTTTCTATTTTCGATATTTCTATACACTGGGTAAGAACAAACAGATTATCGTCTAACCGCCTGTCGATTCGAAATCCATTCTGAAGTTCTCCCAAAATATCACTTTGTTCTACCCACGCTTCTATTTTTAATTTTACTGCCTGCATCGCCAACCTGTATAGCACCGATGTAATGGTTAGCGGTCTATACGAGCGAATGTTATCCTTTTCTCCCCTGCCTTTATAGATTAAGCTCATTCTACTTTTTCGCCAACTGTCTGGTATTTCCCTCTCCTGTAAGCACTTTTCTACGGCTTTCAGCAGTGCTTCTTTGGTGTTATGTCCGAGTTCGTTAATGAGGCTGACGGGAACCCCATCTAAGCCCGAAGTAGTGCGCTTAGGAATTTTTCCTTCTGAAATCGATAGTTGGACGGAAACCCGTCTGGTCAGGAACAGACATGAAGACAATTAAAACAAAACTCTGACCATGATTAAAAGCAAATAAAAGCACGACGTTTCGGCCCCCGTACGGGAGCCTTGTTCACAAGTGAAAAATGACTGTGTCATTTTTCACACAGTCATTTTTCACTTGTGAACAAGGCTCCCGTACGGGGGCCGAAACGTCGTGCTTTTATTTGCTTTTAATCATGGCCAGAGTGTTGTTTTAATTGTCTTCAATTTTTCCTTCTGCCTTCTTCCAATTGAATTGAAATTCTCTAGTACTACATCTTCGTCAGTTGCACTCCTTTGCGTACTTTTACTCACCGGGGGAATCCCCTGGGTGACCTTTTTAAACGAATCGGCTGTTATCTTTCGGATGTAACCTAGCGCTTCATGCCCTTCCAATTGATTTCCTCCTTCACCTATCAAACGTTGTTGCATTATGACAGACTTCCTACCTAGCGCTTTTAGGTGGCTCCAAAATATCCTAGGCGCGGACTTCTTCTTTTCGCGAATCTCTGTCATCCAGCGTTCACTTTCACTTTAATTTTTGCCTCGACTAATTTCTGCACAATGGATTTTTGCTCTAAATATGTTTCCCATATTTGGTTGACTTCGCCCTGTGGCCGCTTCTCCTTTTTTGCCTGTCTGTGCTCCCGTGATGCCTCACGTCGCTTCTCGATCGCCTCCCGGATTTCTTTGTTCCACCAACTTTTTGGCTTTCTCTTTCCTTTCCAACAAATAGTTTTCTTCTCTTTTTCCATTTCTTTCGCGATTACATGTAGCAGCTCACTATACTTCCAGTCTTTGCCTGGTAGTTCGTCTACTTTTTCCTCGACTCTTGCCGCTATATTTGTTATTTGTTTGTCATTTAGATACAAGCTGCCAAACTTTGATTCTATGTTCTTATTTTCAGTTTTATACCCCATTTGTAATATTATGCATTTATGATCACTACCCAAGCTGTTAATGCCTTTCTCGTCTATTCTCATCTCTCTAAGTGTGTCATATATTCCTTCTGTCATGAGACAATAATCAATGCTCGATTGCCTGTTTCCGACTTCCCACGTGATCTGCCCTTCACACTTAGGCCCCACGTTAACTATCTCAAGACTATGTTGCTCGTAGAGATCTAGCAATAACTTGCCATTGGTGTCTGAATATCCGTCAAAGTCATCAATGTGAGCGTTCATGTCCCCTAAAAGGATTATTTCGGCATCATGACCAAATTCTTTAATATCGGTGCTTATGCATTTCACTATCTCCAGATTCTTTTCTCAGCAGTTATTCCCCGTCCACAAGTAAGCTACACCTAGCCACGTTTTCTTTCCACCTACTGTGCCCGAAACCCAGAGGTGCTCTGAACACGTCTGTTTCACTCTATCCCATTTTGTTCTGCTATGAATTCGCATTCCAACACCCCCACCTCTCCTTTCTGATGTGATCCTGTTACATCCTTCCCAAATATAATTGCCAATATGTGGTGCCCTTCCAAGTCTCTAAGGTGTGTTTCTGTAACCGCATAAACACCTGTCTGTTCCTTGTTTAACGGTCCCTCAATCTCTAACCATTTTGCCTTTTTTTCTGCCACCCTGCATGTTTGTGTAACTAATTGCAACACGCGCCTTCTCCCTTCTTTTACCTTTTCTCTGGTTTTTCGCTATACTGCCTGTCAAAGAGTCCCCCTGGTTGTTTTCCTCATTACAAGCTACCCTGGGCACCGAAGGGCCTGCGTGCCTGCCAAAAAAGCTACTGCGCGTCCTGCAAGTCGCCAACCTACCTCATGACCAAGCCTCCTATCCAACTGTATTCCGTATCTTCGAAAACCACCCCACCTGTGCACCTCTGTGTTTATTTCCACTACCTCGATGCCTTTCTCTCGACTCATCTGCCATATCTCTTTGTTTGCGTCGACAACCGCTCTTTGCAAGTTGCCGTCACGCACCGGTACCTCCGGTATTGTGCATACCACTATCTTCGCCTGAGGGGAAATGGCGCGCATGTCATCGACCCCTTTCGCCAATGTGGTCGCTAGTTCGGCTGATTCTTCATTCAAGACGTCGTTTAGACCTCCCGCGATTATCACGAGGTTACGTCCATTAGCCTTAGTTGCGAGTTTTGCGCTAGCTTGTCTCATCACTGATCCCAGCCTATGTCCCGGGAACTTCCCTATTAAAACTCGTTTGTCGCCTCTCACCCTGTCCTTGACTGCTTCTGCGCATCTAACTAAATTCGAGTCCCCGGCGATTATCACGTGCTCCGACTTTTCTGCTGGACTGTCCCGCACCTGGCCACTGCCTCGGTTACTAGCGCGTGCCACTGCTGCTGTTTTGTCCCCTCCCCTTCCCAAATCTACTTCGCGGAAGCTGGGTCCTGTGACCCTTGCACCTGTCTTTTCCAAACCTGTTTCCCCCTTCGCGTCTACCACTGTGGGTGTCGATGCCCCGCTGTTCCCGCTGTCGCTTGCTTCCTTGTTCACCATGACTACCTTTGCTAACCCCTCCTCGGCTGACTTAAGCCTTTCCCCCATAGCCATAGTTTTTTCCCGCTCTGTCGCCAACACATTCTCCAGCTCGGCGATTCTTACCATGAGCTCATTCTGGGCAGCCATCATTATTTCCATTTTCGCCTCTAACTCGCATTGCTTACACTTGGCGTCAGCTCCCTCTGTTTTCTCATCCGTACAAACCTCTATTTTCCATCCCATTCCGCACCCTGAACACTTTACGGTCTTTTTGACCATGGCTAGTTCGTTCACACGGCGGATTAGATACACTTAAAGCCAAATGGTATCACAGAACTCCGCAAGTATGCTACACTTCAAAGCACATGTGTACCTTTCAGCCACGTGGTGGTCGAACAAACAAATAATAAAAAAACCCAGGCGGCTGTCACACAGGAAACAGTACAAAGTTGTAAGCCCTATTAAGCTTCAATCTAGTGGCTTATGTACTCATATAACTAAGAAAACAAGCTCGAATCATGCAAAAAAAGCTTATCTGACGCTGTCCTTCCGGAGCCCACGAAAAACACGTCCGTCCTCTAGCGCGCTCACAGCCGTAGCCCCCAAGCCGAGGCACTCTACCCAAAACCTAGAGTTACTGTATATGCTACCTTTAGGTAGCAGAGTTGCGCATCCGTCTTCCAAACGCCGCTAGCAACCAAGCGTTGCGGAGAAGCTGACGCTCGGGTCAATTCTTGTATTTCTCGATCGTGCCGCTGCAGCGAACTGGGTTTACACTAGGCATTCACAGTAAAGTTAATCACCGGTCTTCGACACGCCAGACTTGCCGATCGGTGACCCAGTAGCCATGTCGCCTGCAAAAACGGAGCGCGTCTTCGCCGCATAGCTGTGATTGCTAGCCAGACCTATGCGCAACTCTGCTACCTAAAGGTAGCATATTGCCACGTGCGTTTCTTTATCACTTTTTCTGTATTCGGTTTTCGCCCACAAAGACTGTCAGCAACGCTCAGCGTGAACCGCGCCTCATTGTTCGAGAACCTTCGCGATCATTGTAGATCGTTTTGTTAATAAGATTGCGCGCAAGACGCGCACACTAGAGCTCATTCTAGAATTTGCACGAGAGCCGGCGATAACGCTGGAATATTCCACGGCACATGTTTAAATGCCGACGCGCTTCACCGCTTGTCACTTGATCGATGGTCGACGCTCTGTTCGCCTCTACCAGTGTATTGCTGTAGCTTTCAGTTTCTCGGCCACAAAATCGGCCTAATAAAGTTTCATCTCGATGTGATGACTGCTGCCTTCGTCGACGTCACGACCACGTGACATCTGGTGGAGGTGCTGTTCGTTGATGTTCCGGACGCCCCCGTCAACCCGTGAACCCAGCCCACAGCGCGGAGAAGACATCGACGCCAAGGCCGAGCAGCGAGCAAGCCGCATGCAACAAGGCCTACCGCCAGAGCACGGGCCTCTACCTGAAAAGACCCGGCAAACAAAGACCCTGACCTCGACCACAGCGACGATGACAGACGCTGTGCCGCCCGCACCGATCCTTCTCCGGACGCCTAAGGAGCCGCCAACTTTCCGCGGATCGTCGTACGAAGATCCGGAAAGTTGGCTCGAAGCCTACGACCGAGTCGCCGTTTTCAATGCCTGGACCAGCGAAGACAAGCTACGGCATGTCTATTTCGCTTTGGAAGACGCCGCTCGGACCTGGTTCGACACCAAGAGCGAACCCTGACGACATGAGACGTTTTTCGCACCAGGTTCCTGGCAACATTCACCAGCGTCGTCCGCAAAAAGAGGGCCGAGGCTCTGCTCAAAACCCGCGTGCAGCTGCCAAACGAAAACATGGCACTCTTCACAGAAGAAATGACGAGACTGTTCCGCCACGCAGACCCTAACATGCCCGAGGAGAAGAAAGTTCGCTTCCTCATGCGAGGTATCAAGCAGGAGCTGTTCGCGGGACTGATCAGGAACCCACCCAAGACCATCCAAGAATTCCTCGCGGAGGCAACAACCATCGAGAAGACGCTCGAGATGCGCACCCGGCAGTACAATCGCCGCGCATTTAAAGACAGCGCAGCTATTCATGCACTCGGCTCCGACGACTTGCGCGAGACGATCCCAGCAATCGTGCAAGAGGAGTTGCGAAAAATTCTACCTTCACCGCAACTTCAAGTAGATTCCATCGCCGACGTCGTGCGCCAGGAGATCCAGCAGTCACTGGGCGTGCCTCAGCTAGCAGAGCCGCAGCCGCAAGCAATGAGCTATGCTGCTGCAGCCCGACGCAACGCCCCCCTTCCTCGACCACGTCAAGACGCCGCGCCGCCCCAGCAGTTCCGCCGCGAAGCACCACCGCCGCCAACACCGACGTCATACCGCCCGCCAGACGGCCAGCGATACACGCCGAGGAAGACCGACGTTTGGCGCGCCCCTGACAACCGCCCGCTTTGCTACCACTGCGGGGAGGCCGGCCACACGTACCGCCGCTGCCAGTACCGACAGATGGGGCTACGCGGTTTCGCCGTGAACGCGCCGCGCCCGTAGCCAGGCGAACGGCCTCGCGACATCAAGACTACCTCACCGGAACACAGTGGCAAGAACGACGACCTTCCCGCTCGCCGTCGCCCGGCCGCTACATGTCACCGCACCGCTGGCAGTACACTGGTCCAAACCGGGGCCGGTCGCCTAGCCCGTATCCGGAAACCTAAGGACAGCAACCGATGGAGGTGCGGTTGCTGTACGACGAACTGCCGAAGATCCTCCGCCGCCGACGACACCGCCGCAACGAAACCTTAAGAACACGCCGCAAGCCGAACGAAGCCGTGACGTCGAAACCACTGAGGTCAGTGGTCGAAACTTCACAGCCCGAAGAAGACCTGACGACGCAATGTCGAAGCAGTGGAACAAACCGACGCAGCCGTGACCCGACGCCGCGACCCAACCGCAACGCAAGACGACGAACTAGCGACCTCGACGTTATCATCGACGGCCACAACGTCACCGCTCTCGTCGACAATGGGGCCGACTATTCCGTGGTCAGTGGGCCATTCGCCACCAAGCTGAAGAAAGTAAAGACCGCTTGGAGTGGACCCGAAATCCGGACAGCTGGAGGCCACCTGATAACGCCGATTGGTGTCTGCACGGCGAGAGTCACCATCAATAACTGGACTTATCCTGCGAGCTTTGTAATCTTACAAAACTGCTCCAGGGATGTGATACTTGGAATGGACTTCCTAAGTGACCACGGCACCGTCATCGACCTGAGGTCTGAGTCGATAACACTAACCTCAGACGAAGCGCTACCGCCCCGCGCGATGCCAGGGAACCATGCATTGAATGTGATAGAAGAGCAGGTGACCATTCCGTCATTATTTCTGTCGGCACCCAAGAACCTGCGTACCTTGAAGGCGTCATCGAAGGCGATCAGCACCTACTCCTGAACCGTAAAATTTGCGTCGCACGAGGTATATCCGAGCTGCGTGACGGTAAAGCCAAAGTAGTGCTGACAAACTTCAGCCACGAACATAGGCACCTCAACATTGGTACGACGGTCGCCTACATCGAAGAAATCTTGGCCGCCAGCGATGCGCTTGCCTTTTCAGATTCTCACGAAGCTACGACGACGACCCCAATACCTGAGCCACCCTTCGACGTAAACCCAAGTCCTCCCACCCGCCAACAGCAACAGCTTCGATGCCTTCTGCAGGAATACAAGGACTGTTACTCGTCGTCATCGCGGGTCCGACAAACACCCCTTGCTAAGCACCGCATTATAACGGAAGAAAATGCTCGACCACTCCGTCAGAGTCCCTACCGGGTTTCGACGTGGGAACGGGAGGCCGTTAAGAAACAAGTCGACGAAATGCTACGCGACGACATCATCCAGCCGTCCAAGAGCCCGTGGGCGTCTCCCGTGGTGTTAGTGAAGAAGAAGGATGGGACCCTACGTTTCTGCGTCGATTATCGTCGCCTGAACAAAATCACGAAAAAGAACGTGTACCCTCTCCCACGTATAGACGACGCCCTAGATCGACTCCACAACGCGAAGTACTTTTCTTCGATGGACCTCAAGACCGGCTACTGGCAAATAGAAGTCGACGAGAGAGACCGAGAAAAGACTGCCTTCATAACACCGGACGGCCTGTTCGAGTTCAAGGTCATGCCCTTTGGTCTTTGCTCGGCACCTGCGACTTTCCAACGAGTCATGCATACTGTATTAGCTGGCTTGAAATGGCAGACTTGCCTTGTTTACTTGGACGACGTCGTTGTGTTTTCCTCGAACTTCCACGAACACCTCCAGAGACTTCAATCCGTACTTCAAGCAATCAAGAACTCCGGGCTCACCCTGAAGCAAGAAAAGTGCCGCTTCGCGTACCAGGAGCTCTTGTTTTTCGGTCACGTGATCAGCAAGACTGGAGTGCTCCCAGACCCGCAGAAGACAGCTGCCATCGCCGCTTTCCCGCCACCCACCGACAAGAAGGCCGTGCGCCGATTTCTCGGCTTGTGCGCCTATTACAGACGCTTCGTCAAGGAATTTTCACGGATCGCCGAGCCACTAACTCACCTCACGAAGAACGACGTCGAATTCAGGTGGCAAACAGCGCAAGTCGAAGATTTCATGAACTCAAACGACGCCTACAGACACCTCCGATACTTGCGCATTTCGACGAATACGCCGATACGGAGATTCACACCGATGCAAGCAGCTTAGGACTCGGCGCTGTCCTTGTGCAGCGGACGGGTGGACTGGAAAGGGTTATCAGTTATGCTAGCCGGTCGCTGTCTAAGGCAGAGGCCAACTATTCCACAACAGAAAAGGAGTGCCTCGCCATCATCTGGGCTACGTCAAAGTTTCGCCCCTACTTCTACGGCAGGCCCTTCAAAGTTGTGAGCGACCATCACGCCTTGTGTTGGCTAGCTAACTTCAAGGACCCTTCAGGTCGCCTCGCACGGTGGAGCCTAAGACTTTAAGAGTTTGACATTACCGTCGTGTGCAAATCCGGAAGGAAACACTCCGACGCCGACCGCCTGTCTCGTGCCCCCGTCGACCCACCACCGCCCGACGACCCGGATGATAGCTTCTTGGGAGCCATAAGTGCCGACGACTTCGCCCAACGACAGCGAGCCGACCCGGAACAGAAGGGCCTTGTGGATTACCTCGAGGGCAGGACCGCCGTTGTTCCGAAGGTATTCACGCGGGGACTGACGTCGTTTTTCTTGCGTAACGGTGTTCTCCTAAAGAAGAACTTCTCACCGCTTCCAGCCGATTGCCTTCTCGTGGTACCCTCGCCATTGCGGCCAGAGGTCCTCCAGGCTCTCCACGACGACCCGACGTCTGGACACCTGGGTGTTTCTCGCACGCTAGCAAGAATACAGGAGAAGTACTACTGGCCGCGCCTTTCCGCCGACGTCACCCGTTACGTAAAGACCTGCCGGGACTGTCAGCGACGCAAGACACCGCCCACTAGGCCAGCCGGACTTCTGCAGCCTATCGAGCCACCTCGACGGCCGTTCCAGCAAATCGGGATGGACTTACTGGGGCCGTTCCCGACGTCCAATACCGGAAACAAGTGGATCGTCGTGGCAACTGACTACCTGACCCGCTACGCCGAGACAAAGGCCTTGCTCAAAGGCAGTTCCGCCGAGGTAGCCAAGTTCTTCGTGGCAGGGGCGTGGCCAGGGGGGGGGCTTATGGAGCTTCAGCCCCCCCCCCCCCCCCTGAAATTTTTCGTGCTCTCATACACCACCGACCAGGGGCGTCACCCGGGGGATGGGATTTATTGGGCTTCAGCCTCCTCGCCACCTCCCCGCTTTGAAATTTTTTATTGTTTTCGTTCTATTATACACCGCCGTCCGAAATAACCACCTTCACCGAAAACCACCCAGGATGTCGTCTAAAATATGTTTTTTTTTTTTTTTTTGGAGCACGACAATGCCGTGGACAGTTGAAAGGTTCCGGAAGGTGGCTTGTCTGCAAGATTCTTTTTGAACCATGCAGTTTGTGAAACAGGGTATAACTCTTATTTCTTTTTTGAACAATAAAAAGAAAATTGACTCTGGTACGATTATTTCTATTTTTCTTTACTTCACGCAGCCGGCGTCTGCCATTGTGTTCTTCCTAACCTAGAAGGTCTACAAGGCGACGCACCTTCAAGTACATTATTTTTTTAAAGGACTAACGTCCCCGGGTCTAACACTTACTCTCCGTGCAGTTACTTCTACAAAGCAAGGTATGGGAGTGGGCTAGTTGGTATTCCGTACTGCTAAAACTTTAGCGCAAAAAGTGCACAGCGGAAAAAGAAACGACGAGTACAAGCGCTAACTTCCAACTATCGTTTCTTAAAGCAACACACAGATATATATACCTGTCACATGTGATTACAACTAGAGTTACTGTATATTATTCTAGTACACTATACTGTATATGCTACCTTTAGGTAGCATAGTTTCGCATCTGTTTTCCAAACGCCGCCGGCGCCGCTAGCAACCATGCACTGCGGGAAAGCTGACGCGCGGGCCAATTTTGTATTTCCCGACGCCGCCGCTGCATCCAACTGGATTGTCGCGAATCATGGCCAGTCAAGTTCACAGCGAATCCGGCCGGTCTTTGCGCCATTTTTGAACGCGGTTGATGGACGCGTGCGGGTCAGCTGCGGATCAGCTCTACGTTCGCACCAGGTTACAGTTCTTCCATCGCAGCCATCGCAATGCTACAATGACTGGGTGCTCGGCTCCAAACTGCAGCAATCGCTCAGAGAGCGGCAAGGCTTTTTATTCTATTCCATGTGGACGAACGGTCATTGTACGTCGACTGCAGTGGTTGCTTCGAATGCAACGGCAAAAACCTGTCTCGAGGGGGTCAAGGACCCAAGCAACCACAGATATCTCTCAGGAATCCAGTATATATCCGTTTCGGATGTAATGGATATCCACTGGAGATCCGTAAATCTCCGCTGGAGCTCAGTCGGAGGTCCGACAGATGTTGAAAAAAACATTTTTGCAGATTCACAGGATATCCAGAACGCGATCCTGTCGTGGACATATTATGGACCTTATACGTATTGTCACGTGGTCGTGACGTCGACGAAGACAGCAGTCGGCGTTTGCAGGTTGAAACTGTTTATTTGGCCGAACTTGTGGCCGGAAAATGAGAACTAGCAATACAGCAATACACGCTGTACAATGATAGCGGCGAACAGGGCGTCGTGCGTCGATCAACTGACAAGCGGTCAAGCGCGTCGGCTTTTATACAGGCGCTATGGAACTTTCCAGCAATATCGCTGGTGGCGGTGTTATCTCTCGACAAAGCTGGAACATTCGCGTGCGGCGCGCAATCTTAACAAAACGATCTACCAAAATCGTGAAGCTTCTCGAACACTGCTTCGGGGCCAGCGTCGAGCGTTGATAACCGTCCTTGCTGGTCAAACTCGAACACATCAAAATAAAAGAAGAAGCGGGCGTGGCATTGCCCCCCCTCTGAAAGAGCATCGTCCCGATGCTTGCAACAGAACATGGAAAGGAAAAACAAGTGCATACACAAATAAATTACAATAACAAAGGAAAAAGTACAGTCCCTAGGTTCGCTAACGCGCAAAAAACGGCTTAAGGCGCACGACATGGACGACTTCAGGTCGTGCGCGGCGTCGCTGGGAGTTCGTAATGCCATCCGGGACGACCTCGTAGTCAAGAGCGCCGTGACGTCGAAGCACCTTGTATGGCCCGAAGTATCGCCGAAGAAGTTTTTCACTGAGCCCACGTCGGCGTATCGGCGTCCAGACCCACACACGGTCACCGGGTTGGTACTCCATGTGGCGTCGTCGAAGATTATAGTGACGGCTGTCGACCCTCTGCTGGTTCTTGATGCGCAGGCGGGCGAGCTGTCGAGCTTCTTCGGCGCGTTGCAAATAGGCGGCAACGTCGAGGTCGTCTTCGTCGGTGGCGGTTGGTAGCATTGCGTCGAGCGTCGTTGCCGGGCTCCTTCCGTAGACCAGCTTGTACGGCGTCATTTGCGTCGTTTCTTGCATGGCCGTGTTGTATGCGAAGGTCACATACGGAAGGATGGCATCCCACGTCTTGTGTTCGACGTCGACATACATGGCCAGCATGTCGGCGATGGTCTTGTTTAGCCGCTCGGTGAGGCCATTGGTCTGTGGGTGGTACGCTGTGGTCCGGCGGTGGCTTGTTTGGCTGTATCTCAGTATTGCCTGAGTTAGGTCAGCAGTAAACGCCGTACCTCTGTCGGTGATGAGGACCTCTGGGGCGCCATGACGCAGGAGGATGTTCTCAACGAAGAACTTCGCTACCTCGGCGGCACTGCCTCTGGGTAGGGCCCTTGTCTCGGCGTAGCGGGTGAGGTAGTCGGTAGCTACGACGATCCATTTGTTTCCGGTACTGGACGTCGGGAACGGCCCCAGTAAGTCCATCCCAATTTGTTGGAACGGCCGTCGAGGTGGCTCGATAGGCTGCAGAAGTCCGGCTGGCCTAATCGGCGGTGTCTTGCGTCGCTGACAGTCCCGGCAGGTCTTGACGTAGCGAGTTACGTCGGCGACAAGGCGCGGCCAGTAGTACTTTTCCTGTATTCTTGCGAGCGTGCGAGCAACACCCAGGTGTCCAGACGTCGGGTCGTCATGCAGAGCCTGGAGGACCTCTGGTCGCAATGTCGAGGGCACTACGAGAAGGGAATCGGCTCGCAGCGGCGAGAAGTTCTTCTTAAGGAGAACACCGTTGCGCAAGAAAAACGACGTCAGTCCTCGCGTGAATACCTTGGGAACAACGGTGGTCCTGCCCTCGAGGTATTCCACAAGGCCCCTGAGTTCTGGTTCCGCTCGCTGTCGTTCGGCGAAGTCTTCGGCACTTATGGTTCCCAAGAAGCAGTCATCCTCCATGTCGTCCTGCGGCGGTGGGTCGACGGGGGCGCGGGACAGGCAGTCAGCGTCGGAGTGTTTTCTTCCGGACTTGTAAACGACGGTTATGTCAAATTCTTGAAGTCGTAGGCTCCACCGTGCGAGGCGACCTGAAGGGTCCTTCAAGTTAGCTAGCCAACACAAGGCGTGGTGGTCGCTCACAACTTTGAAGGGACGGCCGTAGAGGTAGGGGCGAAACTTCGATGTAGCCCAGATGATGGCCAGGCACTCCTTTTCTGTTGTGGAGTAGTTGATTTCTGCCTTTGATAGCGACCGGCTAGCATAACTGATGACCCTTTCGAATCCGTCGGTCTTTTGCACAAGGACGGCGCCGAGTACTACGCTGCTTGCATCGGTGTGGATTTCCGTATCGGCGTATTCGTCGAAATGCGCAAGTATGGGAGGCGTCTGCAGGCGTCGTTTCAGTTCTTGAAATGCTTGAACTTGCGACGTTTCCCATCTGAATTCGACGTCGAGCCTTCGTGAGTTGCGTCAGTGGCTCGGCGATCCGCGAAAATTCCTTGACGAAACGTCTGTAATAGGCGCACAAGCCGAGAAAACGGCGTACGGCCTTCTTGTCGGTGGGCGTCGGGAAGTCAGCGATGGCAGCTGTTTTCCGCGGGTCCGGGCGAACACCATCCTTGCTGATCACGTGACCCAAGAACAAGAGCTCCTCGTACGCGAAGCGGCACTTTTCAGGCTTCAAGGTGAGTCCGGAGGTCTTGATTGCTTGAAGTACAACTTCAAGGCGCCGGAGGTGTTCGTCGAAGTTTGAGGAAAACACAACGACGTCGTCCAAGTACACGAGACACGTCTGCCACTTCAAGCCGGCCAGTACTGTATACATAACCCGTTGAAAAGTCGCAGGTGCCGAGCAAAGACCAAAGGGCATGACCTTGAACTCGAACAGGCCGTGTGGTGTTATAAAAGCAGTCTTTTCTCGGTCTCTCTCGTCGACTTCTATTTGCCAGTAACCGGTCTGGAGGTCCATCGACGAAAAGTACTTTGCGTTGTGTAATCGATCCAGGGTGTCGTCTATCCGGGGTAGGGGATACACGTCCTTCTTCGTGACTTTGTTCAGGCGACGATAATCGACGCAAAAACGTAGAGTCCCATCCTTCTTCTTCACTAGCACCACCGGAGATGCCCACGGACTCTTCGACGGCTGGATGATGTCGTCGCGTAGCATTTCGTCGACCTGTTTCTTAACAGCCTCGCGTTCTCGCGTCGAAACTCGGTACGGGCTCTGTCGGATTGGTCGGGCACCTTCTTCTGTTATGATGCGATGTTTCGCGACTGGGGTCTGTCGAATTCTTGACGACGACGAAAAGCAGTCCTTGAAATGCAGGAGCAGGGCTTGAAGCTGGTCTTGCTTGTGCTTCGGGAGGCTCGGGTTGACGTCGAAATCTGTTTGGGGATCTCGATCCTTCGAAGCAGGTTCAGTAGCATCGAAGAAGGCGAAAGCATTGCTGGCGTCCGCGAATTCGTCGATGTAGGCGACCGTCGTACCAATGTTTAGGTGCCTATATTCGTGGCTGAAGTTTGTCAGCACTACCTTTCCTTTGCCATCGCGCAGCTCGGCTATGCCTCTTGCGACGCAAATCTGACGGTTCAGAAGCAGGTGCTGATCGCCCTTGACGACGCCTTCCAGGTCTGCTGATTTCTGAGTGCCGACGGAAATGATGACGCTGGAACGAGGGGGAATGGTGACCTGGTCTTCCAGCACATTCAAGGCGTGTTTTTCTGGCGGTGTGTACGGCGGTAGTGCTTTTTCTGTGGATAGTGTTATCGACTTGGATCTCAGATCGATGACTGCACCATGAAGGCTTAAGAAGTCCATACCAAGAATGACCTCTCTCGAGCAACGCTGCAGGACTACGAAGTTCACGGGATAAATCCGGTTGTTAATGGTGAGTCTCGCTGTGCAGATTCCCTCCGGTGTTACTAGATGACCTCCAGCTGTCCGGATTCCGGGGCCTTCCCAGGCTGTCCTAACTTTCTTCAGCTTCGCGGCGAACGGTCCACTGATGACAGAATAGTCGGCTCCGGTGTCGACGAGAGCTGTGACGTTGTGGCCGTCGATAAGGACGTCGAGGTCGCTAGTTCGTCGTCTTGCATTGCAGTTAGGTCGTGGCGTCGGGTCACGGCTACGTCGGTTTGTTCCGCTGCTTCCCCGTTGCGCTGTCAGGTCCACTTCGGTCCGCAAGGCTTCGTCGTCAGGGCTCTGTCTGGTTCGCGTCGGGTCTTCAAGGTTTCGTCGTGGTGTCGTCGTCGGCGGCGGAGGATCTTCGATGTTTCGTCGTACAGCAACCGTACCTCCATCGGTTGCTGCCCTTAGTTTTCCGGATACGGGCTAGGCGACCGGCCCCGGAAGGGGCCAGTGTACTGGCGGCGTTGGGGAGAGGCAGGGGCGTAGCCAAAGGGGGGGTTGGGGGGTTCAAACCCCCCCCGAAATTTTTCAATTTTGCTTGCGTATATAGGCACGCACACATACAAACGCACGCACGAACATACATAAAGTATGGTTGAACCCCCCCCCCGAAAAAAATTTCTGGCTACGCCCCTGGGGAGAGGCGTAGCGGCCTGGCGACGGCGATCGGGAAGGTCCTCGGGGGGTCCACTGCGCTCCTGCCATATAGTCGGCGATGTCACGTGGTCGTTCACCCTGCTGTGGACGCGGCGCGTCGATGGCGAACCCGCGCAGTCCCATCCGTCGATACTGGCAGCGGCGGTAGGTGTGGCCAGCTTCTCCGCAGTGGTAGCAGAGTGGACGATGGTCGGGGGCGCGCCAAACGTCGGTCTTCCTCGGCGTGTATCGCTGACCGGCTGGCGGGCGGTATGACGTCGGTGGTGGCGGCGGTGGTGCCTGGCGGCGGAACTGCTGGGGCGGCGCGGCGTCTTGACGTGGGCGAGGAGGGGGGGCGTTGCGTCGGGCTGCAGCAGCATAGCTCATTGCTTGCAGCTGCGGCGGTGCCGGTTGTGGAACACCCAGTGATTGTTGGATTTCCTCGCGTACAACGTCCGCGATCGACGTCACTTCGGGCTGTGCAAAAGGTGCGAGCTTGCGCAGCTCCTCTCGCACGATGGCTCGGATCGTTTCGCGCAAGTCGTCGGAGCCGAGGGCATGAGCTCCTGCGCTGTCTTGGAATGCGCGGCGATTGTACTGCCGAGTGCGCATCTCGAGCGTCTTCTCGATTGTTGTTGCCTCCGTGAGGAATTCTTGGATGGTCTTGGGTGGGTTTCTGATTAGTCCCGCGAACAGCTCTTGCTTGATTCCTCGCATGAGGAAGCGAACTTTCTTCTCCTCAGGCATCTCAGGGTCTGCGTGGCGGAACAGTCTCGTCATTTCTTCTGTGAAGAGGGCCACGTTTTCGTTTGGCAGCTGCACGCGGGTTTCGAGCAGAGCCTCGGCCCTCTCCTTGCGGACAACGCTGGTGAATGTTGCCAGGAACCTGCTGCGAAAAACGTCCCATGTTGTCAGGGTTCGCTCTTGGTTCTCGAACCATGTTCTAGCTGCGTCCTCCAAGGCGAAGAAGACATGCTGTAGCTTGTCTTCACTGGTCCAGGAATTGAAAAGGGCGACTCGGTCGTAGGCTTCGAGCCAGCTTTCCGGGTCTTCGAACGACGATCCGCGGAAGGTTGGCGGCTCCTTGAGCTGGCGAAAAAGGATTGGCGCAGGCTGCACGTGGTCGGTCATCGTCGCTGTGGTCGATGTTGAGACCTGCGGCTGCCTGGGTTTTTCGGGAAGGAGCCCGTGCTCTGGCTGCAGTCCCTTCTGTCTGCGGCTTGTTCGACGATCCGGGACTTCCTTGCCGTCGTCCTCGTCGCGGCTTGGGCTTGGGTCAGCGCTCCGCGGTGGCGTCCGGATCATGAAGCAGCACCTCCACCAGATGTCACGTGGTCGTAACGTCGACGAAGACAGCAGTCGGCGTTTGCAGGTTGAAACTGTTTATTTGGCCGAACTTGTGGCCGGAAAATGAGAACTAGCAATACAGCAATACACGCTGTACAATGATAGCGGCGAACAGGGCGTCGTGCGTCGATCAACTGACAAGCGGTCAAGCGCGTCGGCTTTTATACAGGCGCTATGGAACTTTCCAGCAATATCGCTGGTGGCGGTGTTATCTCTCGACAAAGCTGGAACATTCGCGTGCGGCGCGCAATCTTAACAAAACGATCTACCAAAATCGTGACGCTTCTCGAACACTGCTTCGGGGCCAGCGTCGAGCGTTGATAACCGTCCTTGCTGGTCAAACTCGAACACATCAAAATAAAAGAAGAAGCGGGCGTGGCAGTATGTTGTGCCTGAATGTAGTGCTCACAGATTGAAACAACAAGCACAAAGCAACACTCAAATAAGGAAGAGACACGTACACAGGAAGGGCGTCTACGTGTCTGTTCCTTACTCGAGGATTCCTTTACATTTGTTGAGATGCCCAAGTTATCACCAACTAGCCCAAGTGTCTGCGTCAGAATAACGACTGGTATGCACAATTGCTCGAGTTAGGTGCGTTATGTTGCTACAAATGCAGCTGCCAAAAGTAATATTGCCTCTGATATGAGGGTTAAAGTTGAATTTACACCAATACGACACGAACTGAACGTGCTAGAAATGAAATTGCATTCATAACTTAGCTTTAAATTGCACAGCTTCAACCTGTGAGCGCTGGACAATGCCTAAGTGTGATGGAAAGCATAAGGGTGCGGGCCCAGAGCGACTCACCAAGGAATGCAATTGATACCCAAGTGCACTCCAGGCAAGTAAATTATATATATATTTAAAGATAAATAAAATACAAAACAAAACAATGCAAATACAATACAAAACAATGCACAGGCATTGCGTGTAAACGCAAGGCAGTCACATTTTCATAGGTCTTTCAGAAATGTTGTGCACGGTTTTTAAATGAAGTAGAAGGCCAGCAGAAGATGCATATACTAGTTCTTATTTCAGTTATTTGGGCTGTCATATGTGCAGTTACACAACTAAACTGCTTACTGGCAATTAGGTCATATTGCTACATGCATATTGCCAGCCCTCCGAACCATGCGCGTATGAGCCGGACGAAGAGAAGGAAGATCTCTCTCCGCTCGGGCTCTGAGCTGAACCGGTCAGCACTGCAACCGCTACTGTAAATATATGGTGTGAATAGTCTACGGACTACAGTCTACCGAGTCGTCATTCACGTAACAGTATAATAGAACAATCAAGCGAACAAGTCAATAATATATTTCGATTAGTAAGGGGTATACATGAAAATATTTTATTGTACGTGGTACCTCAATGATATTTCTGGGTTCTAAACCTAGTAGTGGATTCTCGATTATGCGTCCCCCGGATTTGCGAGGACCCGCATTTCACGACGAATCGGTTTGGTCCCGACAATATCCCCATAGAAATAACGTATTAAAAACCTTCGTTATACGACGCAATTTTACACCGACCCCGTATCTTTCGACGACTTTCTGATTCCGTCCGAAAAAAAAATCACCTTCTTTACTTGTATCTGAACGCTGACAAAGTATTTGAGAGTGCACAATAAGAACTATCGTTCCCCTACGTTGACAATTACAAAAGTAGAGAGTGAGACAGTAAATTTATTCTCCTGGCAGTTCATGCGCTTCTGCAATCCAGTTTTCCTGGCTTTTAAGATAGCCTCTGGATACGCCTCGGGTGCGTGCGTATCCAGGGTCGTTACCTAGACAAGCTCTCTCCACACTGAGTAGCTTCAGCTGACCGGTCATTGAGATCCAGATATTTTCACGTTTTCGGTCCGTGGAAGCTTTTCCTGGTCGACATACAGCTGGTCTCCTGCCCTTGTTTGCGGCACTCGCAGTCACAGGTCTTTAGCACGCAAAAGGACGCCACGCAGCTATTTTCACCATGCAAAATAACTTTCGCTTGACATCAACGTTCATAATAACAGCGGGACATCACTAGCTGCACTTCACAGGGGCACAAATACGATGCACACAGCTCAGTCGAGCACGAAAGCATTCTACGCAAACTCGTGCTCTGTCGCCATTATGTGATGGCGATGACACTGCGTCTGACTCCCCTGACGGGAGGCTGTGGCCAACGCGGTTTCTCTTTCGTTTTCACGCACAGGTAACTTTCGAACTCGATTTATAGGGAGAAATAAGCGCACTGGATTCAATTTTTTGAAGTTGAGGATGACGATTCGCTCATACCTCTTTCAACTAAGTAATGCTGCCGGTCGCTGCCATTTTCAAAAATAACTTAATCTACCTTCCTCGGAAAAGCACAGGGTCGTGTCGTGGGCTTATTCAGGTGGGTTATTCCAACGTTTATAGAACCAGGTAAGTTGCAAAGCTCCCCGCGTCAGCCAACCCGTCGCGCGGCGCCAGGGCAGCTTCCGGTTTGGTGGCGCTGGCGGCGCAACAAGCTTCCGCTAGCAGACGAAAACGCCTGTCTGCGTGGCAAGACGCTGGGACAGCCATTGAGAAAGGGCTGTGTTGTTTACTCGCTGACTGTATATTATCGAGATTTTTCGTTGCGCTGCCGCTGCAACGCAAAACTGAGTAACATTTAGCAGCGGTAAGGCAAGGTCAGTAATGCTAGGGCTTTCTAGACTGCCCAAGATAACTGATGCTGGATAGCATAACATACGAGTCTGTCCATTACCCTATAAGAAATTAACTATATGGCGCATTCCCGTAGCGTAATTGTTTAGCTAAAGTGGATGCTTGGGCGTGTAGGTATTTCTATCTTTTCGTTTGGGACTGTGCAAGTATTGCGCGATGTTAACGAATAAATGTTTGTTCTAAAAAGTTAGCGCTGTTGTTTGTGTAATCCTTTTCCTGGTGCTGGGTAGTTTTTCTCGCCGCATTTTTTCCGTATTCTTCACTTTCACTTTTTAGGAGGGAGGAGTTTTCATTTTGTATCGTGGTTGTAGTTAGTTGCAATTATTGAGTGGTAAAATCGCCGTGCGTGCACGCCACAATTTCAGTCCTGCTACAGAAAGAAAAATTGTACTTATTTTACGCACGCAATATGCACACAGACGGCACAACTTATTTACAATCTAATGCATTAAACCTTATGAGCATAAGTCTAACTGACTGTAAAAAAATTATTTACAACACATTTCTAGAATCACGCAAAGCAAGGCAAGTTCGGGAATATCTTTGGGACGCATCCTTCGACGAGGCTCCTTTCCGCTGACGATTTCAACTTAATTCTTACTTTTGATTATGTGAGTGAAAGTCTTCAAGATGTCTTCCTCACGAAAGTGCACATCACATACACGTGATATGTGGGACAGTTTCTTGTCCTCACGAGGAATGGTGCGATCCCACGCCGCTCGCTGGTCAGGGTCATGCGGGGCACAAATAGGTTACCAACCGCCTCGGATTTCGCAGGGCTGTCCCGACTTTTCATACAGCGTCCCAAGGCGTGCCGACAAGGATTGCTGTATATGTTCCGGATTTATTCCGGACTGTCCAGTTAGAAACTTTCATGGGATCCAACGCACGCCCGACAACGCGCGTCACGCTCCAGAACACGATCGTTCTCACGAATAGCACGCACAGAGCAATGTTGCGGTGGCTAGCGGTGGCCGCGAAGGGCTTTATGTTAGAAGTACTTGTTGCTAAGATAGTTGGTTCATCGTATTGAGGAAAATTCTAGACGCCTAAAACACCGCAAGAAGTGCGAAGAAGCACTTTGGCTGAACTTCTGTGCGAAGCGCGGCAACTTTTACGGTTACATTCACCAGCAAGAGGAAGTGTTGGGAGGAGCACGTAGCCAGCTGAAGAGGCCGAAACAATAAAGAAACAATCCACCCCCCCTCCTTCTGGAGTCCCTTCATTGAAGAGTTGGTAACGCTGGGCACAAAAAAAAATGCCGTGGTGTCTCGGATTTCCTGTAATCGCTCGTACAGCCGGGAACACAACATGTCGGCATGGTGAAGACACGCAGCATATTCGAAGGACAATAGAAAGCGCAAAACTGTTCACGCAGAAAGCAGCCTGGATATCGCAATGCCGGCTGAAGAGAGTGGAGTGAGTGAATCCTGTTGCGACAGCAGCGCCACATCTGTCGCTGATGGCGGCGGCGCCGCGCAACATCGCTCAGTTTTGCAACTGACCTGGTTCTATAAACGTTGGGTTATTCTATGGGTTATTCAGGTGGTCTGTTCCCCTTTTCTGGCCAAGGCTGATTGCCACTGCCTATATTCTTAGTTTTTCGATTATACGACGCCCGGATTATACGACGGTTTCGCGTGGACCCCTCAAAGTCGTATAATCGGGGTTCCACTGGTAAATAATTTTCTTGTTATGACCTGTGACGATGCGCATTGCCATGTGTGCGAAAGCTGCTGTTTCAGCTTATGTAGTGAATACACGTTCATTTGTGGACTTCTTCACAAAGTCATACATGAATATCCTTTGAAGATCCATAACCGATTATAACTTGTCTGTATGTGATCACTCCAAAAATGGATATCCACTATGGTATCTCTAATGTTCATCCAATGAATGTCCCAAACTGGCACTGGTCGTTGAGCTCTTTCATGGATACTGATCGGATATCTGTGGTTGCCTGGGGATATGCGAGGTGAGCTTTTCTTTGAACAGCTTATGCTTTGGAGTGAATCATAGTGTAATGTATGGGGCAGCGCTAGAACGAATACAAGGACGAGAAAAGACAGGACACTATGAACCCTAACCAACTCGCCCACCTTTCCGTTATTCTGCTTTGGAGTGAACTTGGGCGTGTTGGTTAAGCATGATGAACCATACAGCGCGAGTAAACAACGGGGACACAGGAAGGGAACACACTCAATGAAAGGTTCCGTGAGCATGCCAGCAAGGTCACGAAAGGACAGGGAGGCCTTCTCGCTCTGTACTGTATTCGCAACTTCCAGGTACCGTGGCGCCGCCGAGTGGTGGCCGCCGGAAGCTCTGTTGAGATTATTGAAATGTTGGACCCGCTTGAGTCAGCGAATGTTGCCACTTGTTTTGCCTCGTTTGGGGTCGTTTTGCGACGGTGTGCACGGTCTCGATACGTGACATTTTCGGTTCCTCAATGTGAACGGAAAATAAAAGAAAAAGGCAACTGATTTTACTGCGGGCCTCGGTGCTCACAGCGTACAGCGGGAGGCAGAGCAAAAGCCTCCCCTTCAGATTAGCGCCTCGAAAACCCGTGAGTGGTTAAGTGGGTTAAACTTCGCAAGCAAATAACCAAGGCCCATGAATGTATGTAGAATCCCATTTTGTGTTTGCTTATATGTCTACTACCTCATATCACCTTTCTCGCGCTTCGTTCCTCCGCTCGACACAGTCGCTGTGCAGACAGTACCAGAACTGATAAGGAATGCGTTCCGCCTCTAGAATATAATGAAAAGTCCGCTTTCAAAGCGTCCATCGCACCATTCCACGTCTGAAGTGACTGTGAAGTGCCTCCGTGACCTTCACATCTCCAGCTTTTTTTGTTCGGTATTACTTGCTGATGGCGCTGTTTTTTCGTCCCTGTCCCGTACGATGTTACTTATTGCACTTCTCATAAACACCGAAAGCGTAGGATGATAACAGGAACGTCACATCTTAAACGTGAAAATTGCGTCTTGCGCTGATTTCATTCGCTGCTTGTCAACCTATTGTGGCATTCCGCTGTTTATTTTTTCTCTTTCTTACCAAGAAAGCGCAATAAAATCGTATTTCCGATAATCGCACATGCCTCAAGTGGTTCTTGTGCTTCGGTCTCGAAGGGCAACACATCTTTTTTTTTTCGTTTACTAATATTACTTCGTGCTTTGAAGGGAGCTGAGCTAGCTACGCAGCAGAATGCAATGCAAGCAGAAATGAGATAAAGCATGTCTCCGAGAATGTCTCTGATATTACTGAGACATCTTTACTGAATCTCCTACTACCATATCGTGCTAACAACACAGCGGGGGTTGCAACGCGCGATTAAGCGCCGCAAGCGACACGACTAGTGTGTTTGCTTTATTTACAATTGTGTGCATACTTAACTTCCTAATGAGGTTCCAATCACGTACGCGACATTCCTTTACTTATTATAATATGTCACCGCAACCCTGCTTTCACTAAAACATAAATCGGAGTGCAGCCGAAGCGCAAAGAACTGAACTCTTCGCCAAACATGTACGTTCCTAAATCGTCTGCAGCGGGCCGATAATCTCAACGACCGCCATGTTGGATGTACAGTCGCGCCACCTATAGGCCGTGAAAGTTGCGAATTGACTGCACGTGCAAACCAGTCTTTCAGGAAGCTGACGTGGTTTGTAAACATAGAAATAAATATGTCCGAGAAATAATTGAAGGAGAGATGATTCAAAGGTTGGGTGACAAATGTGTTAGTTCGGCGTGCATCTTTTTATCAGATAAATAATTGCAATTTCTTCGTTCTGCTTTTCCAAGTAGATCAGAAAGTTATCTGCTATGACATGCGCAGTGGTTGGCTGATCCCCTGTATATATGTGAAATGTTGCTTCAATAAATTTTTTTGTAAGTCAGCGCTGTGTGTGTTCCCTTCCTGTGTCCCCGTTGTTTACTCACGCTGTATGGTTCATCAAGCTTGTGCTTCACGCACTTTTTTTTTAAATTCGAAAGTGCAGTTGGTGTTTCTGTAATGTAAGCTATATACACGCAGAGCTGCCACTATCGTCAAGCTGCTTACATGGTTACCATGTACTGTTTGCCAAAGCCCTTGTCATAGGGGGGGGAGGGGGGCAGGGGGGGCGACCGGCCCCTAGTCACCTATGAAGAGGGGGCGCAAAGTCTGCCCCATACATTGATTTAATAGGGAGGGGGACGGAGCGATGAACCTTCGCCCCCGCCCCCCCTGAAGGGGAACCCTGCGCACGCCTATGCTTGTAGTGAACGTATGCGACATTACGAGATATCCTGACGAGTGCTTCTGATACAGTGGAAACATGAGGTATCAGGCTCACGCACTCCTTCCAGTTATACTGCTGCAGGGTGTCTACCGACCGGGAAAACCGGGAAAACCGGGAATTCTCAGGGATTTTGGGTAGTCTGGAAATTCTCAGGGAAAACTCAGGGAAATTGTGCCCCATTAGGGAAAATCCACAGTAACTTTATTGAAAGGCAACGAAAGTCGCGGTATCGCTGGCTTGATATTTTGTGAACGCATTTTTCAAATCAAACGGCCGCTGCGGCTGCGGGGAAGTGGCGCACCTCGATGCTGTCATCGCCTTCGGAGCGGTGAAGTGGGAGCGAATCCGGCTAAAGGCCGAGACAGACGGTACGATTTTCCATGCGATGCGACGTCCGACACGGCGGTGGGGTAACCGGAATGGTGACCTTTCATAGCATCGGACAGCCACCATTCCCTCTCCCCCACCGCCGCGTCGGCCGGCACATCGCATGGAAAATCGTACCGTCTGTCTAGCCCTTAATGCGTGGCATGCGGGAACCATGAACCACGACACATCGTATCGCGCAATGTTGTCAGGATGTTCTGGGAGTACGCGGGGTAGTTCTGTATTCTTTCTCGCGCGTGCTGTGCGTTAGCGCCCGATATGGGGTTTTTGTTATCGCCGCGTGTCAAGTAACAAGCATGATTAGTTGTAGAAGCGGTAGCAGTAGATATAACGAGCTTGAGTTATCTTGCAAGCGATCGCGATCGTTCAGGAAGCGGATGTCTTCGACAAGGCTGGTATCTGGCAAGCCATCCCGATCGGCGAGAAAAAAGACGCTTGTTGGCTGTTCTCGGAGAGCTCACTCGCTCTGATCCCGAGCTTCAAAGATGCTATTTAGGACTCCGTGAAGAATAGAATAAATTTCCAGGCGAGAGCTAGCGTAACTAACGGGCCCATTGACAGCAAGTGAAAGCTTTTTTCTTTCTTTTTTTCCCGATGAGGGCACTGCTGAAACAAGTTTTAGGCAGTCGACCGATATTTTTGGGGGCTGCAGCTCGCTATTACCAGCCACACCACGTGGATGTTTGCTACAAAGCCGAATTACAAAACTTTTCAGAGCCAAGGCATAGCGACGACCGAAATTCGCGACACCAGCACGGGACCCATTTGTTTGATTCGGCGCGCGATATCGGAAAACAGTAACGTTTCCACCGTAATCGGATGTGTCGTAATTCAGGCTGTTACCGTGCTTTCATGCGATCTTAGCCCGCAGCTTTATTGCTTTTTTTTGCGATAGCAATTATATAGACACTCCGACGCGAATTTTTTGCCTTCGCCATGATCTTCCTTATCAAGTCCAAATCGCGATTACATCACCCCGCGCGTTGTATGCTCCATGCGCGAGTGAAAGCGCGCGAGCGCTGCCGACGAACGGGGCTTAAGCAGAGATGAAACGAGCCGACCGTCTCGTTCGCGCGATGGGCACATGGAGATAGGAGCCGGCGGGTTGGGGAGGTGGGGGGGGCTAGGGGGGGGGGCGCTGCGTGAGTCCCACAGGAAATGCGTACTTTGTACCAGCGGGCGTGGTCGCGTGCGCCGCGGTATCTTTAGTGGGGATCAGCAGACGGCTCATACCTTTGTAGGTGTTGTGCTCTAATTGCAAAACTTCCGTTGAAGCCATAGCTGTGGCGGATCCAAAGGGGGGGAGGGGGAGGCGGCGTAGCGGCAATCGCCCCCCCCCCCCCCCTCCTTAAGCCAGCCCCCGCCCCCTCCCTTCAGTGCCTGTCGTCCACTTCCTTTGTCAGACTGCCTGTTGAGTTTGCCCTTTTTTCAGGTTGCTTTGCCTGCCACGGCCCAAAAGGGGTAAAGAGAATCTTGTCCCTGCTCTCTACCTCTCTCATCGCTCTAGCTTTTCCTGCTTCCCTATGCACATTTACAACGAAGGCTTCTTAGGCACCACCATAATCCCCTCTGGGCTGTTGTAAATATGCGTGACCTACCGAAATGCACTGCTGAGCGGGGCCTTCTTTAGCCTTTGTACCCCCCCCCCCCATTAGGTACCTGAATCCGCCCCTGAGCCATAGATAGCTGCGTTTCCTGAAGGAGCGAGCTGCTAGCCTATATTCATACAAAATTGCTCTTTGTTGCTATCGGATTTACTATTTTGCTCTCGTGGTGAAACTGTGACTCTTTTTTTATAACGTGGGATGCTTTTCGATGTTTTGCGTTCGTGGAGAGCATATGGTTCGGCTGGGCAACATGGTAGCAAAGGCGTTGCATTGCTCTGGGCAACGCGCGAGGATTTGACAACCCGCAGCAGCAGAACAAGCGCAATTCCACAGTGCATTGAACCCGCATTTGTTTCGTATTTACATGCGACACTCTGGCAAGGCATCTAACTGTGATTGCTGCACCCCAGGCTCAACAAAATTGATTTTTTTTTGTCACGCCAAAAATAAAAAATGGTTTTTTCATGTTGCCATATTAGTCGAGCATTCTTGTGACATTTTCAGTTTAAGATTAATCCTTCAGTAACTATGCCTTGCATGAGAGGTCGAATTTCAGTTTAACGAAGTTTCGAGTGAGTTGCCGCTTTTACCAACTTCGCTATATTGAGGTTTAACTGTTCTATGTACTATTCAAATGGGATTAAGTCGTTTTTATTTTTCTAATGCGCGTATTAGAGAGTGACATCAGCGAGCGATATGGTCTCTACCAATCTTGACATAAAACAAAGTTCTGCTTCACTCAGGGAATTTTAGCAAAAACACTCAGGGAAAACCTGGAAAACTCAGGGAATTTAGAAAAGTCAACTCGGTAGACACCCTGTGCTGAATACATTTGCTTTTGTTTGTGTTTGAGCGCATGTGCTCATAACCTCAGTGTGCAATTATATGAAAGCATGAGAAATATATGTGAAGGTAGGGCGCTGCCGATTTCTACTGTTCGTAAGTGTTTAGCATAATTGAGTCAGTGAACTTATCAGCAAAAGACAGTCTAGTTCTGTGGAAACAAAACTCATCTGCTAACGAGTTCTCAGTACCTCAGCTTTACATTTGCTTTCACGGTAGCCTCAGTTCTGTAACACGGCGGCTTCCAAGGGTCATAGAGTTCTCGACAATAGAAATATAGGGTTTATTGAGCGGGCTCATTTGTCGCGTGCATTGCGCATGCTAATAATAATATATTTGGGGAATAAACACTCGGTAGAACAAGATTTATAGCAATGAAGCCGTTGTACAATCGTTCCGGCAATAGTCATTAGTAGTTTGTGCTCTGTATGGTGTTCGGTCGCTCACAGTGACGTTCACTTGCATGCACGCAGGATCATTTCACACCTGACCAATTTCTCGATGGAAGTTTTGGACCGAATGGGAAAAAAAAGGTTGAAACCAAATGCTGTCCCCAGCATATTTTCTCGCAAGTACACAGCAGCACATGCTGATACTGTGCTTGTTGAAGAGGGCTTCCATATTTTGAGTGACTATTGATTACTCTGTCCTTTTTATCATGTAGACAACTGACTATTGCAACGCTAGTGATGGAACAGTGCTTACAGTGCTTGGCTGCTGACCTGAAAGTCAGGGCTTTCATCCCGGCCATGGCATTTGCATTTCGACGGTGGCGAAATGCTAGAAGTATCTTTGGGTGCACATTTAAGAACCCGACATGGTCAAAATTTCAGGAGCCCTCCACTTCAACCTGCCTTATACGAGGCATGTCCTGTTTTGGCTCTTAACACCCCAAAATCATTATTAACACAGTACCACAAGGTGCACCTAACACAACCCAGACTGCTGCGGGTGAGATTACGCCCTTGTTCTTGTCGTTCTGTGCAGCCTACACAACAGCTCACATGAGTGAAGACAAATGTCTGCTCGTGCTCAATCGCATGCCGAATAATACGTGCACCAGACACCTCAAGTACCCCGACGCAGTTTTTCCTCGTCCAAGGGATACTTTTTTCACAGCTTTACTGAAGCGCATTTTCTTTTTCATGCAGAAATCCAAGAACTCGAACGTCTTCCATCCCCACCCGAGGTCTTTGTGGGTGAGATTACGCTCTTGTTCTTGTCCTTCTGTGCAGCCTAAACAACAGCCCACATGAGTGAGGAGAAATGTTTGCTCGTGCTAAATCGCATGCCGAATATACGTGCACCAGACACCTCGAGTACCCCGACGTAGTTTTTCCTCGTCCAAGGATACTTGTTTTCACAGCTTTACTGATGCGCGTTTTTTTTTTCATGAAGAAATCCAAGAACTCGAACATCTTCCATCCCCACCCGAGGTCTTTGTGGGTGAGATTACGCTCTTGTTCTTGTCGTTCTGTGCAGCCTAAACAACAGCCCACATGAGTGAAGACAAATGTTTGCTCGTGCTAAATCGCATGCCGAATAATACGTGCACCAGACACCTCGAGTACCCCGACATAGTTTTTCCTCGTCCAAGGGATACTTGTTTTCACAGCTTTACTGATGCGCGCTTTTTTTTCCCTTGCAGAAATCCAAGAACTCGAACATCTTCCATCCCCACCCGAGGCCTTTGTGGGTGAGATTACGCTCTTGTTCTTGTCGTTCTGTGCAGCCTAAACAACAGCCCACATGAGTGAAGACAAATGTTTGTCGTGCTAAATCACATGCCCAATAATACGTGCACCAGACACCTCGAGTACCCCGACATAGTTTTTCCTCGTGCAAGGGATACTTGTTTTCACAGCTTTACTGATGCGCGTTTTTTTTTTCATGAAGAAATCCAAGAACTCGAACATCTTCCATCCCCACCCGAGGTCTTTGTGGGTGAGATTACGCTCTTGTTCTTGTCGTTCTGTGCAGCCTAAACAACAGCCCACATGAGTGAAGACAAATGTTTGCTCGTGCTAAATCGCATGCCGAATAATACGTGCACCAGACACCTCGAGTACCCCGACATAGTTTTTCCTCGTCCAAGGGATACTTGTTTTCACAGCTTTACTGATGCGCGCTTTTTTTTCCCTTGCAGAAATCCAAGAACTCGAACATCTTCCATCCCCACCCGAGGCCTTTGTGGGTGAGATTACGCTCTTGTTCTTGTCGTTCTGTGCAGCCTAAACAACAGCCCACATGAGTGAAGACAAATGTTTGCTCGTGCTAAATCGCATGCCGAATAATACGTGCACCAGACACCTCGAGTACCCCGACGTAGTTTTTCCTCGTCCAAGGATACTTGTTTTCACAGCTTTACTGATGCGCGTTTTTTTTTTTCATGAAGAAATCCAAGAACTCGAACATCTTCCATCCCCACCCGAGGTCTTTGTGGGTGAGATTACGCTCTTGTTCTTGTCGTTCTGTGCAGCCTAAACAACAGCCCACATGAGTGAAGACAAATGTTTGTCGTGCTAAATCACATGCCCAATAATACGTGCACCAGACACCTCGAGTACCCCGACATAGTTTTTCCTCGTCCAAGGGATACTTGTTTTCACAGCTTTACTGATGCGCGCTTTTTTTTCCCTTGCAGAAATCCAAGAACTCGAACATCTTCCATCCCCACCCGAGGCCTTTGTGGGTGAGATTACGCTCTTGTTCTTGTCGTTCTGTGCAGCCTACACAACAGTCCACATGAGTGAAGACAAATGTTTGCTCGTGCTAAATCGCATGCCGAATAATACGTGCACCAGACACCTCGAGTACCCCGACGGAGTTTTTCCTCGTGCAAGGGATACAAGAAAAAAAACAACGCGCAAGAAAAAAGTTACTGGAGTTACCTGGAGAAAAGTTACTCCAACCCTAGTCACACTTCTTGCAATAGCTCATAACTGTACCGTCATCAACGGTGTACTGATGCACAATTCCTCGTAACAATATTGTATTTACACTTTTCGTATGTTGTTGTATAAACTGTTCTTGGCTTTGCAATTTTATGTGCTTTAATATCAATACATGGGTAACTATATTTTATTCATGTATGACTATCATGCTTGTTCTTTACTGCTTATTTTTCTGTCCTACTCGTAGAGCTAGTCTTCAATTTTCAAGTCTACTTTGATTTTTATGGGCAAGGTGACCCAACTGAACTGGCATTAATTGTTTTATTTATTTATTTATTTATTTATTTATTTATTTATATATTTATTTATTTATTTATTCAGCAGCCACAGAGTCAGAAGGCATTACAAGAGGGTTACAAGGGGGTTCAAAACCAGTTTCAAACAGGCACAACTTGTTTTGTACGAATCTTTTGAGGGAAGAAAAAAGAAAATGAAAAGAACAAAGATAGTTACAGCACTTTCAAAACACAAGTTATATGTGGGCAATGCAACAAAAAAGACAGAAACTTGAAAGTTGAGTCACTTCAACAGGGCAGAAGAAATGCGCCATTTCATACAGCGTTCCTGACAACAGCATTCAGCCTATTCCGCACTTGAATAGTTTGGGGGAATAGTTCTCTCCTGTGCAGAACTTCTTATGTCTTTAGCTCACGGTCCATGCATTGTGACAGGTAATCAGATGGCACTATATACTTGTCTCTTTGTCTAGTAATTATATTGTAGTATATGGAATGAAAAAAACTTCAGACACAGCTTACAGCATCTTACTTCTAAGTGACCTTGTTTAAATTCTCCCTTAGCGATCATAGCACTGTAATGAGCAGTGTATTGTAACTGTAATTGTAATTAACGCTTAGACTCTGTGCCCTCTCAAGTTTAGTGGTGTTACATGCTGTCGGAGGGTCCCACATGACTTAGGCACACTCAGAGGTGGAAGTTATGTACGTGTGGCATAGCAGCTCGTGTAGATTGTCTGCATGTTCTGAAGTTCCTACAAAGAAAACCTAACGTTTTCCCTGTCTTGGAATTTCAATATAGTTACCGAGCTATACTCTATTGCTTTAGCTAGTCAATGTTATTCAAGGTGTAGGAGAGGTTTTAAAATCTCTTCTTTTTAAACAGGTTAAGTACTTCTTTCGTAATTGATTACATAGCCCTTCCATTAGTACGGAATACCACTCCTAAGTACATTTTTGTCTGAATGGCTAATGTTCACTATTCACTGCCTGAAATTCAAGGCTCAGTGACTAACAAAATTTTTGTAAGATTGTACAACTTAGGCTATGATTTGTTGGCTACGTAGTGTCTGCATGGCATGGTAATCTAGCTCAAAATCAAGAGTGGTGGTGTCTGCAATAGGCGATTTTCAGAAATATTGCTGAAATTTTGCGATGGTACACTGCAGAAGAATAGAACGCCGGTGCAGGTTACACAGAGCAGTTGAACTGGTATGTGCTAATGTGCATACCTGTTAAACTTCTCTATGTAGCCTGCTACCGCATTTCATACTTGTGCGGTGTATTGGAGGGGATACAGCGCAAGAGAAAACGAGGACAAGAAAGGCGACGCACACAGAGCGCTGACTTACAACACTTTATTGGTAGAAAGGGAAGGATGAACATTTATACACTTCGCTGACATGTGCCACAACCGGGGCAACTGACGATTTTTTTTTTTTTGAACATTATACATAGAGCAACCATCACTGCGCACACGGGCGTATCACTCATGGTCTGTTTAGATATGATATTTCATGAGATGAAAGTGCTATCGAAGGAGAGCTGATGCAACTGCTATCGAACTTTCTGATGAAGTCTGCCTCGATGATTTCGCGTGTCAACTGCAAAGAATGCCTGGCCAGGACCTCGCTTTTTTCAAAGAAGGGCGCGCAGCCACAGTCACGACAATGAATGCCCAAGTGGCCCTGAACCGTGTTGTACACATTGTTGTGGTGCTCTCTTAGACGGTCGTTTAAGCACCTACCAGTCTGTCCCACGTATTTCTTCCCACAGGACAGAGGAATCACGTATACCACGCCAGTGGTACAGGGCACAAACTGCTTTTTATGCTTCACAGAACAACCATTACGGCTGCCACTCGAAGCAAACTTGCAAAGCTTGGACAACTTCTCCGGTGCGGAAAACACTACCTTAACGCCAGCACGTTGCCCTACCCTCTTAAGTTTGTGGGACAGATCATGTATGTACGGAAGTACAGCAAGTTTTTTCTTTTCAACGTGCGCAACTGGTACACGGTCATTTTCACCACGTCTGATTTGTTTTAACAGCTTTTCCGCCACAGCCGAAACCAGAGCCTTCTTATACCCTGCAGATACCAAGCGGCTAACCTGGGCGTCAAAACTTTTTTGCATCGAATGCGGACACGACCTTCTAAGGGCATTGACGAGGCACACATTCGCTATTCCTCTTTTTACTAATTTTGAATGAGCGGAATGGAATGACAGAAGTGGTTTTCCGCTCCTCGGTTCAAAACACCAACATACATGTTCGCTAGAGAGGCACAGTTTGATATCCAAGAACCTTAAGTAACCATTTTCGGGTAATTCGTGCGTCAGCTTCAGCGGAAGTAGGTTCTGCCTAAACACATTTAAGACTTCTTCCGCAGTTTGTTCAAATGACTCTTTCGGACAATCAATGAAAATCAAGAAATCATCTACATATCTGCACACTTTTTCAACTACGGACACATCGAGGTTGGACAGAATATTGCGATCTTTTTGGGCAAGGTAGATATCGCTTAGGATAGGTGCCAGGCACGACCCGATGCAAACGCCACATTTTGTTCCGTCAAAAACCACGTCACAGTGCCGTGCAGACCAAGTCTGTAGTGTCCTTCTTGAAGGCGCAATCTCTAGTGCTTTTACCTTCAGACAAAGAAGGAGGTTTTGCTGTTTTACGTTCGGGTACCTTTAATGACAAAGCCACTCTGGCTATCAGCTCTGCATTCAGACGTGACGATGGTATCTCTTTGAAGAAAGTAAAATCCGAGGCCAAGAGGCTCATTACTTCTCTAAACTTCGATAAGTTAGCCAAGTCTGTCGAAAAATCAACAAAGCTTAGCTTAGATTTCCTTTTTACAGCTAAAACACACAAAGATGACTGCCCGCTGCGAGTAATCGTAACCGAAAGAGGGACCTGGCAGAAATCTGTCGCAATATTTTTGCAAAGCAAGCTTAAGCTACTAACGGTTGACGACCCCTTTCTAGTAAAAGACTCGGACGCTGTAATCAGGTTTTTAAAGCAAAACAGCAAGGGCCTGAGTGCTTTTTCTGTAGACGTTAAGGATTTATATTATTCTCTGCCACATGACGACATGTTAAAATGTGTAGAAGACGCTATTGACAGTTTCGGGCCAACAGCTTTCCAGAACGCCACAGGGATCGCAGTGAGCGGGTTTATGAATTTGATGACAATGTACCTTAAATCAACGGTTGTCTCGTGGGAAGGTTGCCAGTACATACAAAAAAGTGGCGTTTGCATCGGGTCGTGCCTGGCACCTATCCTAAGCGATATCTACCTTGCCCAAAAAGATCGCAGTATTCTGTCCAACCTCGATGTGTCCGTAGTTGAAAAAGTGTGCAGATATGTAGATGATTTCTTGATTTTCATTGATTGTCCGAAAGAGTCATTTGAACAAACTGCGGAAGAAGTCTTAAATGTGTTTAGGCAGAACCTACTTCCGCTGAAGCTGACGCACGAATTACCCGAAAATGGTTACTTAAGGTTCTTGGATATCAAACTGTGCCTCTCTAGCGAACATGTATGTTGGTGTTTTGAACCGAGGAGCGGAAAACCACTTCTGTCATTCCATTCCGCTCATTCAAAATTAGTAAAAAGAGGAATAGCGAATGTGTGCCTCGTCAATGCCCTTAGAAGGTCGTGTCCGCATTCGATGCAAAAAAGTTTTGACGCCCAGGTTAGCCGCTTGGTATCTGCAGGGTATAAGAAGGCTCTGGTTTCGGCTGTGGCGGAAAAGCTGTTAAAACAAATCAGACGTGGTGAAAATGACCGTGTACCAGTTGCGCACGTTGAAAAGAAAAAACTTGCTGTACTTCCGTACATACATGATCTGTCCCACAAACTTAAGAGGGTAGGGCAACGTGCTGGCGTTAAGGTAGTGTTTTCCGCACCGGAGAAGTTGTCCAAGCTTTGCAAGTTTGCTTCGAGTGGCAGCCGTAATGGTTGTTCTGTGAAGCATAAAAAGCAGTTTGTGCCCTGTACCACTGGCGTGGTATACGTGATTCCTCTGTCCTGTGGGAAGAAATACGTGGGACAGACTGGTAGGTGCTTAAACGACCGTCTAAGAGAGCACCACAACAATGTGTACAACACGGTTCAGGGCCACTTGGGCATTCATTGTCGTGACTGTGGCTGCGCGCCCTTCTTTGAAAAAAGCGAGGTCCTGGCCAGGCATTCTTTGCAGTTGACACGCGAAATCATCGAGGCAGACTTCATCAGAAAGTTCGATAGCAGTTGCATCAGCTCTCCTTCGATAGCACTTTCATCTCATGAAATATCATATCTAAACAGACCATGAGTGATACGCCCGTGTGCGCAGTGATGGTTGCTCTATGTATAATGTTCAAAAAAAAAAAATCGTCAGTTGCCCCGGTTGTGGCGCATGTCAGCGAAGTGTATAAATGTTCATCCTTCCCTTTCTACCAATAAAGTGTTGTAAGTCAGCGCTCTGTGTGCGTCGCCTTTCTTGTCCTCGTTTTCTCTTGCGCTGTATCCCCTCCGATGTCTAACCAACACGCCCAAGCTTCGATACTAAGTGCGGTGTATTATTTGTGAATTATCTGTGTGCAATAAAATGAAACATTGTGATGCTGTCCTGTACCTACAAAAGTTGTGTGTATTTTTGGTAATAAAATATATTTATCAAAAACCGTTTGTGTTACATTTTTATTGCAAAGTGAATGGAATATCCTCTAATTTCTCTTGTGAAAAATGTAAAAACTGCTCACGCATAGCTGCAGATGCTTGTTGGGGTGGCTATGTGCACTTCACTCTTGTCATATGCCGTTCTTGGCCCCGATGCTTCACATCTTTGCATTGTGTACAGCCACGTGACTTCCTTGCAAATTGAATAAACAACTTTAGCTAGTTCATATATAGCTACATTTCCTGGTGTAATATTCGAAACCTGCGTCAAAATCGTGACACCTTACTGCAATAAGTGTTGTTTTTTCTTTGTATATATACTAAAAAGTCGCCAGGCAAAACCTTCCGAACAAACACAAATTTTCAGTTAACGGTGTCTTTTCATTGTATCTTTCAGGGAAAAATGCTCGACTTGTAGCATGGCATTTTAGTCAGCTGTGCTAAAAATTTTCACAGGCGGAATACAGGAGGCTGCTGCAAGTCTCAATTTTGTCGCAAAATAATACAAGTACATTGAATTACACAATAATCCAGGATAAATGGAACTTCCAGTTTTGTGCATACAATGTACCACATTGATTTCACAGGAGTGTCGAAAAAGCCAGCCTCCATTTTTGTGGTAATGCACTGCTTGGGATGTTTCTGCATACAATGGAAATATTTCGTCTACTGCTGCTAATGTGAATTGGAAGGTAAGGCTCTCAGAGAACAGCTTGGTACAGATCACTACACTCCCACAGACGGCAACCTTTTGAAACCATACAATCTAAAGGCTCATGATGAAATGACGTAGCGTGCGCTGTCATCCAATGCCTACTGTTAGATATGTTTCTACAACAACGCACCTCATTCGAAGGATAAATAGTATAGGTCATTAATTCATGAGCAATATTTTCTCGGGCTGCATATCTATGGAGAACTGTGGCCTAGCTACAGAATTCCTTATAGTTAGTACAGTTCCCACTGCAAAAGAGCAGATGAACTTGATAAAGCTTGCTTTATCCAAATATTTGCTGATATTTCCATTTTCTTATAACTGCCAGAAAGACGTTTTATCAGCTGCTCGGTGCTTCTTCTTTTGTAGTGTACATTCTAAAAAAACTGCACTGTTCTTGGTCGCGTATTTATATCTGCTCAAACAGAACCTGAATACCTATCATCCTCAAGTAAAAGAAGATACTTAGGCGCCACTGACGTAGCAAAGGGGGCGGGGGGCTCAACCCGCGGAATTTTTAATTTCGCATGTATATATGGCGCACACATACATACGCACGTACGTACATGTATAAACGGTAGTTGAACCCGGCCCCCTCCCCCAAGAAATATTTGCATAGGACGTACGTACGCGCAGGCGGGGTCACGGGGAGGTTGGAGCCCCCCCCCCCTAATATTTTCGCTTGGGCTCTCCCCCCCCCCTTCAAAAAAAAAACGCGGACATAGTCAAAACACAACGCATAAGTTCCGCGCCTCCTTGAAGGAACTCGTTTGTTGTGCATGCCCCCCACTCCAATCCAATACCTCGAACATCTTCCATCCCCACCCGAGGCCTTTGTGGGTGAGATTGCGCTCTTGTTCTTGTCGTTCTGTGCAGCCTACACAACAGCCCACATGAGTGAAGACAAATGTTTGCTCGTGCTAAATCGCATGCCGAATAATACGTGCACCAGACACCTCGAGTACCCCGACGCAGTTTTTCCTCGTCCAAGGGATACTTGTTTTCACAGCTTTACTGATGCGCGCTTTTTTTTTCTTGCAGAAATCCAAGAGCTCGAACATCTTCCATCCCCACCCGAAGCCTTTGTGGCTGAGATTACGCTCTTGTTCTTGTCGTTCTGTGCAGCCTATACAACAGCCCACATGAGTGAAGACAAATGTTTGCTCGTGCTAAATCGCATGCCGAATAATACGTGCACCAGACACCTCGAGTACCCCGACGCAGTTTTTCCTCGTGCAAGGGATACTTGTTTTCACAGCTTTACTGATGCGCGCTTTTTTTTTTCCTTGCAGAAACCCAAGAACTCGAACATCTTGCATCCCCACCCGAGGCCTTTGTGGGTGAGATTACGTTCTTGTTCTTGTCGTTCTGTGCAGCCTACACAACAGCCCACATGAGTGAAGACAAATGTTTGCTCCTGCTAAATCGCATGCCGAATAATACGTGCACCAGACACCTCGAGTACCCCGAGGTAGTTTTTCCTCGTGCAAGGGATACTTGTTTTCACAGCTTTACTGGTGCGCGTTCTTTTTCCCTTGCAGAAATCCAAGAACTCGAACATCTTCCATCCCCACCCGAAGCCTTTGTGGGTGAGATTACGCTCTTGTTCTTGTCGTTCTGTGCAGCCTATACAACAGCCCACATGAGTGAAGACAAATGTTTGCTCGTGCTAAATCGCATGCCGAATAATACGTGCACCAGACACCTCGAGTACCCCGACCGAGTTTTTCCTCGTGCAAGGGATACTTGTTTTCACAGCTTTACTGGTGCGCGTTCTTTTTCGCTTGCAGAAATCCAAGAACTCGAACATCTTCCATCCCCACCCGAAGCCTTTGTGGGTGAGATTACGCTCTTGTTCTTGTCGTTCTGTGCAGCCTACACAACAGCCCACATGAGTGAAGACAAATGTTTGCTCGTGCTAAATCGCATGCCGAATAATACGTACACCAGACACCTCGAGTACCCCGACGCAGTTTTTCCTCGTGCAAGGGATACTTGTTTTCACAGCTTTACTGGTGCGCGTTCTTTTTCCCTTGCAGAAATCCAAGAACTCGAACATCTTCCATCCCCACCCGAAGCCTTTGTGGGTGAGATTACGCTCTTGTTCTTGTCGTTCTGTGCAGCCTACACAACAGCCCACATGAGTGAAGACAAATGTTTGCTCGTGCTAAATCGCATGCCGAATAATACGTACACCAGACACCTCGAGTACCCCGAGGTAGTTTTTCCTCGTGCAAGGGATACTTGTTTTCACAGCTTTACTGGTGCGCGTTCTTTTTCTCTTGCAGAAATCCAAGAACTCGAACATCTTCCATCCCCACCCGAAGCCTTTGTGGGTGAGATTACGCTCTTGTTCTTGTCGTTCTGTGCAGCCTATACAACAGCCCACATGCGTGAAGACAAATGTTTGCTCGTGCTAAATCGCATGCCGAATAATACGTGCACCAGACACCTCGAGTACCCCGACCGAGTTTTTCCTCGTGCAAGGGATACTTGTTTTCACAGCTTTACTGATGCGCGTTTGTTTTTTCATGCAGAAATCCAAGAACTCGAACATCTTCCACCCCCACCCGAGGCCTTTGTGGGTGAGATTACGCTCTTGTTCTTGTCGTTATGTGCAGCCTACACAACAGCCCACATGAGTGAAGACAAATGTTTGCTCGTGCTAAATCGCATGCCGAATAATACGTACACCAGACACCTGGAGTACCCCGACGCAGTTTTTCCTCGTGCAAGGGATACTTGTTTTCACAGCTTTACTGATGCGCGTTTGTTTTTTCATGCAGAAATCCAAGAACTCGAACATCTTCCATCCCCACCCGAGGCCTTTGTGGGTGAGATTACGCTCTTGTTCTTGTCGTTCTGTGCAGCCTAAACAACAGCCCACATGAGTGAAGACAAATGTTTGCTCGTGCTAAATCGCATGCCGAATAATACGTACACCAGACACCTGGAGTACCCCGACGCAGTTTTTCCTCGTGCAAGGGATACTTGTTTTCACAGCTTTACTGATGCGCATTTTCTTTTTCATGCAGAAATCCAAGAACTCGAACGTCTTCCACCCCCACCCGAGGCCTTTGTGGGTGAGATTACGCTCTTGTTCTTGTCGTCCTGTGCAGCCTACACAACAGCCCACATGAGTGAAGACAAATGTTTGTTCTCGCTAAATCGCATGCTGAATCGCATGCGTGCACCAGACATTGCAAATGGAGACAGAGGTTTGCTATTGTTGAATGGTCATAGGTCGGCAAAAAATGTGCAGCTCACTCAGACTCACTCATGAAACTTATTTTGCGTTAGAGCTCACGAACATTTTCCTCAATCGGACTCACTCGGACTCAGACTCACTGAAATCTTTCTCAGCCGGACTCACTCGGACTCAAAATCACCTAATTATTACTTACTTGGACTCACTCAGAGTCAAACTGATGGCGCTATCTGAGTGTGAGTGAGTCTGAGTGAGTCAACTCATGAGTACGTTAGCATATATAATTGGCTTTATCGACCATGGTGTTCCCCGCCACGGTGGTCTAGTGGTTATGGTGCTCGACTGCTGACCCGAAGGTCGCGGGATCGAATCCCGGCCGCGGCGGCTGCATTTTTGATGGAGGCGAAAATGTTTGAGGCCCGTGTACTTAGATTTAAGTGCACGTTAAAGAACCCCAGGTGGTTGAAATTTCCGGAGCCCTCCACTACGGCGTCTCTCATAATCATATCGAGTTTTTGGGACGTTAAACCCCATATATTCTTATTTATTATTATCGACCATGGTGTCAGTTCTCTTTCACACCAATATCTCGCGTAATTGGTGCTCTACATGGCGCTCTTTGGTCTCGTACTTCAGATATGATTATGAGTGGTTGCAATCCAGTAAAGGCATTTTCATTGAAAGAGACGACTCACACGAGATATTTTTATCAAGAACTTCCTGTGAAATAGTTTGCGGAGGCAGGTCACGGTACGTCCCCCCTCCCCCACTGTACCTCATGCCTCTGATCAATAAATATTGAGCTGGCATATGAACTCTAGGGCTTTGAAGTATGTGCGAGTCGGCTGGAGTATAAACGTGAGCCGACATAAAGCCGATAGTAATGCTGAAGTGGTGTAGATAGAACAATAGGTCGGCAAAAAGGTGTGGAGCTCACTCAGACTCACCCAAGAAATATATTTTGCGCTTAGTGCTCACTCGGACTCAGACTCACCAGTTTTCCTCAACCGGACTCACTTGGACTCGGACTCACTGAAATTTTTCTTGACCGGCTCGCTCGGACCTAAACTCACCAAAATATTACTCAGCCGGACTCACTCAGACTCACAGCTTGATCTGAGTCTGAGTGAGTGTGAGTGAGTTGACTCATGAGTGAGTTCGCCTATTTAATGGGGTACTGCATGATAATTGCACTGTACAATAAGTGTGCCACCTTTTAGCATTTCGATAGTACAAGTATCACTTCCTCTCTCTGCTTCCCTGACGTGCGCTTGTTTGACATGCAGACTGCTCGATATCACATGCACCACCAGAGGAAGCTTGTGCTACCATTCACACTGCTTCGGCACCTTCAGGTGAGCTAATACATTTGCTTCCACAGGCACACTGCAGGTCAGAGGCAGATTCAATATATGGGATATTGAAGAAGGAACAAATTGTTGCACTGTACTCATCTCTGCATGGCCAGAGCACACCTGTTTTGCGATTGCATGAATCTCCTTCTTGTGTGATAAGAGATAAATCACTAAGGATGCCTTTTAAGTGTTTGTGATGACTTATTTGCTTGCAGGTGGGATGAAAAGAAAAAGTTCAGGCACTGATGTTTGTGTGACAGGCTTGCCTTCTACGCCGCTTGGTAAGTTACTGAATGAGAGATAAGTTTTCTGTCATAAGATCAATGTTGATGCTGGCAGTAAGCTTATTTATTTTTCTGTCCACAGGGCGCAAATCGTCTCTAAAATCAGAGAGGGAGGTAGAGCTGGAGCGACGCCTCAATCTAGAATACAAGCGACGGCGCAAAGCAGAAAGCGAGCAAGAGAGACTGCGCCAATCAGTGGCAAAAGTTCTTTCCCCTGACCAAGTTCGTGTGCTCGAGAAGGGCACGATGCGAGGCTGCTCATGGTCTCCAGAGACTCTTCAGAAAGCTCTGCATTTGAAAGTTGCCTGCGGCAGTAAAGGCTATGACTTCGTTAAAGAGAATATTGTGCCTCTACCAGCAAAAACAACTCTGCAAAAGCAAATGGAGCACATAAAATTCAGGCCAGGTAAATCTGATAGACAACTTTAAAGAAAAATTCGGCAGATCCCGCGCCTTGTGGGAATGGATTTCTTCCTAAGCAATCGCCGAGTAATTGTCTATTCTGGATGTTTTGGCTTTGAGCCAAGCGTTACGAGGTGGATCGAAGTGTTTTTGTAACTATAGTAGTTGTGTGCACATCGTGGGCTTACCAGGAACGTCGACTACACTGGCATTTAAAGGACAACCTATGGCCTGACGTAGCGTCAGCACTCACGCTATAGCACAGACGTCAGTATTATCGAAACGAAGTGCACTTTACGGTGCGATGATGTGTATTTCATACGGTACTGCGCTAGAGTATTCTTCCAGGGTCGAGCAACGATTGAATATTATTTGCTGAATCATAGGAATACAAATGTAATATTGATTAAACTGCTATAGAAGCAGAACCAACACTGCAGTCACAATTGTCGTTAACCTGACATGACGCCTGTATCATAAGAGTACATATGTGTAATGTTTATTGCTTTGTTATAGAACTAGATCAGCACTGCAACTACCGTTGATGTTGCATCGACATTACACGAGCATAGGGTCTTATTTCAAAGTACTTTCAGGACCTGGTGTGGCTCTGTGGTAGATACCTGACTGCCATTTAGAATACTTGGGTTCGATTCCTGCTGCAATCTTGATTTTTATTCTTTAAATTCGTTGGGTCAATGCTGCAGATATCTGCTTTTCTTAACACCCTCGCATTTAAATTGCCAATGTCTGTGCTCGTTCCTGGATAGGTATAAACTGTCAATCACTTGCCACATGTGTCTGAAGAAGAGGGTTTGACGACATATGCAGCTGGATTTTTATTTTATTCGTGTCACGACCAGACAGTCGTATTTGTCACAACCTCTTACCCTCCCGTACGAATTTTGGTCTATAGCAAGCTATAGAGGCGATCACGAGAGCACCCAGACGTGGGCGGCTTGTTAGTTAGGCAGACAGACAGGCAGACCAATAGATAGATAGAGAGAAAGAAAGAAATGCTTAAAGTGCCCTTGATTTGCTAAGAAATGCTTCGCATTCAATATTGTGATGTTTCTTAGTGTTGATGTGACATGTGCATTTTTGAAGGAATCTTGGATGAAGTGTTTGCGGCGCTCAAACAGAGGTCTTCGTCGATGCAACCAGAAGAGCGCCATGCCTGCTTGCCTATGGACGAAATGCAGCTGAATCCAGGCCTGGACTGTGATGCATCAACTGGAAGCATCATAGGTGGGTCCTAGTATCCTAGGATCTGGCTCCTAGGATCCATGTTGTTCTTTGAAATTTGTAACTGTGCAGCCTATTAATTTGTTATGGAACGTGACAGAATAACATTTTTGGCACTGCAGCTCATCTTAGGCTCTTAAAACAATGTTTAGGCATGACAGGGGCTGAAGCAGGCACAAATGACTTTTGCAAATCACAAATAATTGTCCGCAGTGGTTAAAATGTTTTTCGCTCTTTTTAAAATTAAACCAAAAGCCTTAACTTATGAGGTTCAAGCAGTGCTATCCGCTAAGCTGTTATGGCACTTGGCTGTGCATGTAGGGGGCCCCTGCGTAGTCTGTGAGCATGTGGTGGTGGCTTTGTTGTTCCATAGATATACTCCGACCCAGTAAGGCACATTTAAAAGCTTCACTTTTGCATCTCACTGTGGCACAACAAGTGGAGGACTTGAAAAATTCCCGGCTTCCTGAAAGAAATTTGGCACAAATGTATACCCTACGAAAAGGAGAAATGAAAAAAAAAGAGAAAATATGAGTTATATAAAAAATACAGCGAATGGTGCAAATCTAGACACATATAAAAAAGAACAGGTGAAATCACCTTGGTGCTTCAGTCAGCAGATTGTGCTTTACCTCGTATAGTGGGCAGAGAATAAGGGCTCAACCCAGATGAAGCAACAGTGACGCAGGTTTGTTTCATGGCATATATAGCAGTCTCACACTATGGTGTCACACTATTACGAGTGTGAACATTCAACATCTACGCCAGCTCACCGCACTACCGCAGCAAAGCCAGTAATGAACAGCAGTGCCAGATGTGAATTGAGCTCAGTGTTTTTCATTAACAGTGACCACACCCTCCTAATTCATCACATGACAAAAATGTGTCGTAGCAAAGCCATGATAAAAGTTGGGGTGTACATCAATTTTTGTTTGGTGTTTGCTAACATGTATTACACAGATCGTAAGCCATCCTCAAAAGCTCAGTAACCTTGACCACCGACCGCGACATTGAGCAGAGCACATCATTGCTGATCCTTAAAAGTCATGGCAAAAGACTCAACGAAAAATTTCGCAGAACCCACCTAAGAATGAGTGTGAATGTTATTATGATTCAGCTTGAAGAAATAAGGCCTCCCACTATGTTTGATGACAAATTTTTGTGACCATTCTGTGATGACTATTGGTTGTTGTTGGTCATTGAAATATAGCGCCCATGCCATCACACTTTTGTGTAGCTGTTGTGCCACTGTTTTCCAGACTAGGAACTGCACCAACCCCACCACTACCTTTAATTTGCCATTAAAGTGCTCACACTGTAGTACTCTTTTGAAATAACTGCTTGGCATTACAGGGCATCCGACAATCAGGCCATCCAATCCATTGGTCAAGGAAGAGTTGGCGACCCATGCTCTCGTCTTCATGCTGGCTGGGCTGACAACTCGGTGGAAGCAGGCAGTTGCCTACCACTTCACATGTAAGGGTTCATTTGTGTGATAAAATCTGTTTTATTGTGGGCTTGCACTTAGAGCATTAGTTTAAAGCAATTTTTAGCATAAGTATATAGCATGAAAGCTAGAAAAGGTCAACACTACAGCTGTGAAATAAAAATTAAACAAGATCAGAAAGTTATACATTTGTGTTTTGGTTTAAACTTGCATTGTGTTTTGTTGTTTGCAACTACTTGGGGCCTTATTAACTTTCCTGCCTTTATTTCTTTACAGCTTCTTCCTTTGATGCTAAGCAAGTGAAAGAGTGCATTTTTGACATTATCAAGAGAGCAGAAGCTGCTGGCCTTACTGTTAATGCAGTGGTGACTGATATGGGCCCAGGCAATACTGAAATCTGGAAGCTTTGTGGCATTCATGCCTTCGAAATTTGGCAAGCCTCAAACATCATGTCCCCACCCCTGTGACAGTGAGCGAAGGCTACATTTTTTAGCGGACTCACCTCACTTGCTAAAAAATTTGAGGGGTCACCTAGTAAGAGGCCAGGAAGTCATCCTGGATGAGGCAACAGTTGCCAAGAATAAGTTACCCACGAACAAGGTCAGTTTTGAAAACGCATATAGATCGTTACCTGAAGCACCACTTTGCAAAATATTGTGAAGGCCTCCAACTACTCTTCAAATGTTCTCAGAGCTATAAACTTTTATGTTTAAAGATACCACAACAATTAAAGTAATGGCACTACTGTAACTTATTTTGCTTTGCAGGTCTCTCTCGAACATGTACGGCAGGCTTGTGCAATAGATGCACGACACAAGTTGAAGCTAATGCCACATTTGAAAGCGCAGGACTTGGACCCGAACCACTACGAAAAAATGAACGTTGCCTCAGCATATGCACTTTTGCACCATAGCACGGCGGCCGCTTTGCGGTACATGGTTAGCAAAGGCCTGCTGCCAACCGCAGCTTTAACAACCGCCTTTTTCCTTGACCATGTGTTCTCTTGGTTCTCAATAATGACGTCAAGGACAAGAAAGACGGCATTGAGCAACCTTTGCCCCAAAAAAGCAGACAATGCCAAGCAATTTCTGAAGGATTTTGTTGACTTGTTTACCAGTCTCACGATAGTTGACAAGGCTGGCAAAGGAGGTTGGAAACCTGTACAGACTGGAGCTATTTTGTCAACTGTGGCAGCTTTGTCCTTAAGAGAGTGCTACATAACTCAGCAAGGCTTCAAGTTTTTGATGCTTAGTCGACTGAGCCAAGATGCTCTTGAAATTTTGTTTAGCCCAATCAGGTTCAAAACACCTGTGCCCCGTGCCAGGGAGTTTAAATCTACGTTTAGAGTAATTGTCCTGGCTCAGTTTTAACAACCTAGTCGGAGCGGCTCATACAGCATTGATGACTCAGAGGATCTCCTCCTTTTTTTGAGAGATAAAGATCTCAATGCTCATCTTAAAGAAGACGCCAATGAAGCTGTTGATGTTGATGATGGCATCTTTGAGCTTTGTCAAGAAGAACAGGACAGCTTAGAATATTTCTCAGGCTATATTGCATATGCTGTGATACATAAGCATAAGCTGTGAAATAAAAATTAAACAAGATCAGAAAGTTATACATTTGTGTTTTAGTTTAAACTTGCATTGTGTTTTGTTGTTTGCAACTACTTGGGGCCTTATTAACTTTCCTGCCTTTATTTCTTTACAGCTTCTTCCTTTGATGCTAAGCAAGTGAACATGCCATCTGAGCATTGTCGATGGGAGCAGGGAAGTCCCAGAGCTGTTAGCTTTGAAATGTTATGTCCAACAAGGCCGAAATCCTCTGAAAGTGCCGTCACAGCCACTAGTCAAACTCATGCAGGCTTGCGAGAATTTATTTCGTGCCAATGAAACTAATCTCCTCAATTCAAAGTGCAATCTCAACAGCCGTAAGGAAATTGTTTTAGGGAAAACTGACCTTTACCGAGAATTCCCTACATGTCACAACGTTGTGGAAAAGGCTGTCTCATTTTTTTTCTTTGTCGACTCAGGTTTGCTTTAAAACAAAGGAATGTGGAACTCTTGTCCAGGCTGCGACAGTCGGGAAAGTGTGCCTCAAAGAGTGTCGGCATGCGTGTGCTCTGTCAAAGTGTCTCGTAGTGTAACACTGTTTAATTTAGTTTATGCTATTTCACTTTTGCCTGATGTTATTTTGTCTTCGTTCACCAACTCATGCTTTTGTTTATCTTTCTGCATCTGTATGCAGTTATCTGCATTTCTTGCAATTTCCAACAGGATCATGGCACTGTATTGACTGCTGGTGTTCACTGCTCTTGGTATAAGCAACATGTCGCAGGAGACATCCTTCTGGTTTTTTATGGTTGCTGTACAGCAGTGACAAGCTGGTGGCTAAAAGGTTTTGATAACAGGTACGCTTGCTGCAGGTTGCTACGAATTATGGTGTGAAACCGTCATTAAGGGGTTTCAATCTCACGAGTTCATTTTTGTCAAATTCTTGAAATTATGCTTCTCAGATGTATTTCTCCAGCCTCAAGGTGTCACGTCCAGCTGAGCATTTGTTTCAGCAAAGCTATAGTGGTCACCTCAGAAAAGCAGCAATGGATGGAGGACACAACTGTGACAGGCAAACCTCCAAGTCAGTTATCTTCTTTCAGTATTGCACATTTGACAAAAGGTAATGCAACAATGCATGTTGCTGGGCGAGTCGGTCGTACATCATGAAACAAGGTGCTGCGCGAAGTAAACACGGACAAGGAAGTGAACGAAGACGGGCGCAGACTCGCGACTGAATTTTATTGAACAACGAAACGCACATTTATACGACACAAACCGCAAAATGATCTATGCGCATGCGAGGAACCTGCTTTCATTATCGTACAATGTTATGGAGGTATCACTGACGCAAATGTCTCTTTTTTTCTTGATGAAGAAAGCCTCGGCAAGCTCACGTGCCAACTGGTTCTGACTACGCTTCAAAATTTTTGTTATTGCCAGCAAAGGCTGGCACGGTTTGCCACAGGCAGCCGACGGGCATGCGCTGCAGTGAATAGGCAAATTAGAACCTTGTCCGTTCTTTATCGAAAGCTGGTGTTCCCTTAGTCGTTCATTTATACACCGGCCCGTTTGGCCGATGTATACTTTCCCGCACGTCAGAGGGATTTCATATACCACCCCCGTCGAGCACTCGACGAACTGAGTGGCGTGGCTTTTAGTGCAAGCTTGCACGCTCCTATTTCCAGAGGCGATGCGGGGGCATAGTGACGCCAGTTTGCATGGGGCAGAAAACACCACCGGCACACCTGAAGAATGTTGCCAATCGTTATGGTGTGCCGGTGGTGTTTTCTGCCCCATGCAAACTGGCGTCACTATGCCCCCGCATCGCCTCTGGAAATAGGAGCGTGCAAGCTTGCACTAAAAGCCACGCCACTCAGTTCGTCGAGTGCTCGACGGGGGTGGTATATGAAATCCCTCTGACGTGCGGGAAAGTATACATCGGCCAAACGGGCCGGTGTATAAATGAACGACTAAGGGAACACCAGCTTTCGATAAAGAACGGACAAGGTTCTAATTTGCCTATTCACTGCAGCGCATGCCCGTCGGCTGCCTGTGGCAAACCGTGCCAGCCTTTGCTGGCAATAACAAAAATTTTGAAGCGTAGTCAGAACCAGTTGGCACGTGAGCTTGCCGAGGCTTTCTTCATCAAGAAAAAAAGAGACATTTGCATCAGTGATACCTCCATAACATTGTACGATAATGAAAGCAGGTTCCTCGCATGCGCATAGATGATTTTGCGGTTTGTGTCGTATAAATGTGCGTTTCGTTGTTCAATAAAATTCAGTCGCGAGTCTGCGCCCGTCTTCGTTCACTTCCTTGTCCGTGTTTACTTCGCGCAGCACCTTGTTTCATGTTGACAAAAGGTCTTCACCTCAAGTATAGTGTAGTGAAATGCTTTGAATGTAGGTTCCTTAAGCTGTTTCTATGGAACAACATCTGCATACTTCCTCTATGATTGCTCGTATGCTGCCGCAATGCTGTTCAAAGGCGACTCAATGTAAATACTTCTGCAGTGCAAAATGGTTTTCCGTAGCCTGCTGCTACAGATACCTTGTCCGTAACTGCATAAAATGATCTCAACTGTGTATTGGAAATTTATGGTTGTGTGCTATACTGGAAATAATGTTCCTGGAGAAAAGTTACTCCAACCCTAGTCACACTTCTTGCAATAGCTCATAACTGTACCGTCATCAACGGTGTGCTGATGCACAATTCCTCGTAACAATATTGTATTTACACTTTTCATATGTTGTTGTATAAACTGTTCTTGGCTTTGCAATTTTATGTGCTTTAATATCAATACATGGGTAACTATATTTTATTCATGTATGGCTATCATGCTTGTTCTTTACTGCTTATTTTTCTGTCCTACTCGTAGAGCTAGTCTTCAATTTTCAAGTCTACTTTGATTTTTATGGGCAAGGTGACCCAACTGAACTGGCATAAATTGTTTTATTTATTTATTTATTTATTTATTTATTTATTTATTTATTTATTTATTTATTTATTTATTCAGCAGCCACAGAGTCAGAAGGCATTACAAGAGGGTTACAAGGGGGTTCAAAACCAGTTTCAAACAGGCACAACTTGTTTTGTACGAATCTTTTGAGGGAAGAAAAAAGAAAATGAAAAGAACAAAGATAGTTACAGCACTTTCAAAACACAAGTTATATGTGGGCAATGCAACAAAAAAGACAGAAACTTGAAAGTTGAGTCACTTCAACAGGGCAGAAGAAATGCGTCATTTCATACAGCGTTCCTGACAACAGCATTCAGCCTATTCCGCACTTGAATAGTTTGGGGGAATAATGATTTAAGCAGTTCTCACCTGTGCAGAACTTCTTATGTCTTTAGCTCACGGTCCATGCATTGTGACAGGTAATCAGATGGCACTATATACTTGTCTCTTTGTCTAGTAATTATATTGTAGTATATGGAATGAAAAAAACTTCAGACACAGCTTACAGCATCTTACTTCTAAGTGACCTTGTTTAAATTCTCCCTTAGCGATCATAGCACTGTAATGAGCAGTGTATTGTAACTGTAATTGTAATTAACACTTAGACTCTGTGCCCTCTCAAGTTTAGTGGTGTTACATGCTGTCGGAGGGTCCCACATGACTTAGGCACACTCAGAGGTGGAAGTTATGTACGTGTGGCATAGCAGCTCGTGTAGATTGTCTGCATGTTCTGAAGTTCCTACAAAGAAAACCTAACGTTTTCCCTGTCTTGGAATTTCAATATAGTTACCGAGCTATACTCTATTGCTTTAGCTAGTCAATGTTATTCAAGGTGTAGGAGAGGTTTTAAAATCTCTTCTTTTTAAACAGGTTAAGTACTTCTTTCGTAATTGATTACATAGCCCTTCCATTAGTACGGAATACCACTCCTAAGTACATTTTTGTCTGAATGGCTAATGTTCACTATTCACTGCCTGAAATTCAAGGCTCAGTGACTAACAAAATTTTTGTAAGATTGTACAATTTAGGCCATGATTTGTTGGCTACGTAGTGTCTGCATGGCATGGTAATCTAGCTCAAAATCAAGAGTGGTGGTGTCTGCAATAGGCGATTTTCAGAAATATTGCTGAAATTTTGCGATGGTACACTGCAGAAGAATAGAACGCCGGTGCAGGTTACACAGAGCAGTTGAACTGGTATGTGCTAATGTGCATACCTGTTAAACTTCTCTATGTAGCCTGCTACCGCATTTCATACTTGTGCGGTGTATTATTTGTGAATTATCTGTGTGCAATAAAATGAAACATTGTGATGCTGTCCTGTACCTACAAAAGTTGTGTGTATTTTTGGTAATAAAATATATTTATCAAAAACCGTTTGTGTTACATTTTTATTGCAAAGTGAATGGAATATCCTCTAATTTCTCTTGTGAAAAATGTAAAAGCTGCTCACGCATAGCTGCAGATGCTTGTTGGGGTGGCTATGTGCACTTCACTCTTGTCATATGCCGTTCTTGGCCTCGATGCTTCACATCTTTGCATTGTGTACAGCCATGTGACTTCCTTGCAAATTGAATAAACAACTTTAGCTAGTTCATATATAGCTACATTTCCTGGTGTAATATTCGAAACCTGCGTCAAAATCGTGACACCTTACTGCAATAAGTGTTGTTTTTTCTTTGTATATCTACTAAAAAGTCGCCAGGCAAAACCTTCCGAACAAACACAAATTTTCAGTTAACGGTGTCTTTTCATTGTATCTTTCAGGGAAAAATGCTCGACTTGTAGCATGGCATTTTAGTCAGCTGTGCTAAAAATTTTCACAGGTGGAATACAGGAGGCTGCTGCAAGTCTCAATTTTGTCGCAAAATAATACAAGTACATTGAATTACACAATAATCCAGGATAAATGGAACTTCGAGTTTTGTGCATACAATGTACCACATTGATTTCACAGGAGAGTCGAAAAAGCCAGCCTCCATTTTTGTGGTAATGCACTGCTTGGGATGTTTCTGCACATGAAACTTTATTACAATGGAAATATTTCGTCTACTGCTGCTAATGTGAATTGGAAGGTAACGCTCTCAGAGAACAGCTTGGTACAGATCACTACACTCCCACAGACGGCAACCTTTTGAAACCATACAATCTAAAGGCTCATGATGAAATGACGTAGCGTGCGCTGTCATCCAATGCCTACTGTTAGATATGTTTCTACAACAACGCACCTCATTCGAAGGATAAATAGTATAGGTCATTAATTCATGAGCAATATTTTCTCGGGCTGCATATCTATGGAGAACTGTGGCCTAGCTACAGAATTCATTATAGTTAGTACAGTTCCCACTGCAAAAGAGCAGAAGAACTTGATAAAGCTTGCTTTATCCAAATATTTGCTGATATTTCCATTTTCTTATAACTGCCAGAAAGACGTTTTATCAGCTGCTCGGTGCTTCTTCTTTTGTAGTGTACATTCTAAAAGAACTGCACTGTTCTTGGTCGCGTATTTATATCTGCTCAAACAGAACCTGAATACCTATCATCCTCAAGTAAAAGAAGATACTTAGGCGCCACTGACGTAGCAAAGGGGGCGGGGGGCTCAACCCGCGGAATTTTTAATTTCGCATGTATATATGCGCGCACACATACATACGCACGTACGTACATGTATAAACGGTAGTTGAACCCGGCCCCCTCCCCCAAGAAATATTTGCATAGGACGTACGTACGCGCAGGGGTGGCACCAGCGGGGTCACGGGGAGGTTGGAGCTCCCCCCCCCCCTAATATTTTCGCTTGGGCTCTCCCCCCCCCAAAAAAAAACGCTGACATAGTCAAAACACAACGCATAAGTTCCGCGCCTCCCTGAAGGAACTCGTTTGTTGTGCGTGCCCCCCACTAAAAAAATCGTGGCGCCGCCCCTGAGGACGCGAACACTTGTACTGTTGCGAATAAACCGTTTCCTTGAGTGTGACTGTACTTGTTATGTAGTTTTATTCAGTCAAAACCTTTCGCGGTAAATTTTGGAATCCAAACATAACGTTATTACCATATTCCCCCAGACTGATCGAGGCGATCTCATGTACGTTACCATCGAGGTTAATGAATGTCGCATTTCACCAGCGTAACGTGAATTCTCAATGCTCCCACTCGTTATCGCGTCAAAAGTTCCGAAAATGCGCGTAACGTGAATGTCCCGAGACCAAAAAGTTGATAATGTCCGCTCTGCATTTCGCGCCGCACGTTGAGAAAGAACGTCGCCTTTTTTCCCCTTACCATCTTATTTAGTCAGCTCTTTCCATATACTTTGTTGGCAATTAGGCGGAAAAACGGTCCTCAAGCGCTGGAAATAGCGCGTAGAGGGCGCAAGCCAGGAATGTCGATCGGCAACACGGCAGGCATGTCTCTTGCAAAAACAGAGTGCGACTTCGCCACATAGCTGTGGTTGCTAGCCAGGCAAGATGGCGGACCTATGCGCAACTCTGCTCCCGCAGGGAGCATATACAGTAACTCTAATTACAACAATATCAGTCAACGCACAAGAAGGAAACCTAAACAAAAAGCAGCAAAACTACGCTGGACCAACACGTGCGGGTGAATTTAAGTAATCTAGTTCCTTTTTTGTTAGTGCGATGGATGGCTTGCTGACACAGCTTCTATTAGCAATCGCTGCCGCCTCAATGATGATCCTGGTGCTATCCTTAGGGTGAGTTGCCAACACTGTTGTACTGTCAAATAAAGGCACGCATTTGCATTCCGCGCAATGAGCCGCCAAGAAACCATCACAACCTTTTTTCACTGTCTGATTGTGTTCGAGCAATCTCACATTCAGGCATCTGCCTGGCTGTCCGACGTAACTTTGACCGCAGGAAAAATGTTGTTATACACTACGCCCTTCACACATTCAACAAATTCATTTTGGTGCCTAATTTTACAGCTGTTGGAAGGCCTTCTTACCGGACTGGTTCTGGCACATAACTGCGACAACTTATTAGGCGCAGAAAACGCAACTGAAATCCCCGCTCTTAGACCAATCTTTGTGAGATTGTGTGATATACCATGCAGGTATGGAACCACAGCCACCTTCTTACGAACTGTTGCCTGCGAATCAGTGCACGTGTCACTGATCTTCGAAAACGTGCGCAACTTCTCCGAAACAGATACCAGCAGGCGGCGTGGATATCCAGCTGCCTTCAAACGAGCAATTTGCCCGCAGAAGCTTTCTTGCATCGAATGGTAGCAAGGCTTGGTCAATGCGTTGTGTAAAACAGGCACGAGCAATTCCGCGCTGGACCAGCTTGCTCTGTGCAGAGGCAAAAGGCAACACAGGTTTTTTTTGCACGAGGCTCATATCTCCATCATACATGGCTACTCAAAAAGGTCTGAGCATCAGGTCCAAGAACCTCAGGGATCCGTTCTTTTTTAGCAGTGTTTCTACAAGGCAACTTTTGGTCCTCACAGATCACCTCGCCAGACGAATAGTCGGTCCGCTCACACACTGCATGCGAATGATCTTTTTATCCCCAGTTCACATGGGCTGTTAATCCCCAGGGATTATTTTTCACATTTATTTAGCGCAAGGCGCGAATACTTTTTTTCGCGTGTTGTTTTCCGTGGTTACAAAAATCGCACTGAAGAGAACACGACAAAACAATATTTAGCATTCCGTGCCTCACTGTTTTCGCTGTCAATGCGACAACTAAATACAAAATACTAAATACAAAACGAATGGTGTTCAAGCTGCTGTTCGTGAGACATATCGAGTCGCACTCTGCACTCATTGCACCAGTCACTCCCTTAATCTACTTCTGTGTGCGGCATGCTCCATCACAGACATCCGAAACTGTTCTCGGACTCTAAAGGCGATGTCAGTCTTTTTCCGTAAATCTTCTAGCCGCTCACACGTTTTGCGAAAAATGATAAGCTTGAGCTGTACTGAGTCTATGGGACTATGCGAAACGCGCTGGGTCGAGAACCACGATGCAGCACTTCTCGACCCAGCATCGAGAAGCACCAGTCGTCACCAGATCACCAGCCGTCGAGCCGGTGTCCGGAAGCAAACCCTTGGGAGCAATGCATTCGAAAGCGTGGAAGAATATTTTTCGCAGAACCCTGTTCATGGACCACGTACTAGCCCAGTTAAACCAACGGTTCGAAAAGCACAGAGCACTTCTAAAGTACTTTTCAGTAATTGTACCATCCTCAATATCACCAATTCAAGATGATCGGGAGAAAGGAGCAGAAAATCTCCTGACAGTTTTTGCGCATGGCGTCGAAACGAGGGCTGCTTTGGGAGAACTGCGACTATGGTGGGCAAAGTGGACGAACGAAGCAGCAAACCATCGCCCCAGTACAGGAACCGATGCCCTCTCTCATTGCGACAGCAGGTTCTATCCGAATGTGTACAAGCTACTCCATATTCCAGCCACCCTTCCAGTGACCACTACCAGCGCAGAGAGAACGTTTTCAAGCATGAGGTTACTTAAGAACTACTCACGCTCCACGATGTCTGAGGAACGCATGGTAGGCCTGGCACTTCTGTACGCCCACAGAAATGTCGATATCAGCGTGTCGGAAGTTATTGACCACTTCGCTAAGCTTCCTCGCCGGGTGAACTTTCTCCTTTGATACCGAGCAGGAGAAAAATCAGCGCAAACGAAAGGAAAAGACGCTGCTGTTCCATAGTTCAGGTCAATGAGCCCGTAATTCTGACGCAATATTATTGTTCACCAACTTTTAAAGCAGTGGGGATTTTGTAGCTTTTAGCAGTTAACACCGTGACCTAATATAAACATACGAATACGGGCATCAGGTGGATATTAACAGCGAATCGACAGCTTCACCTTGTTCACTGAGAGGTCGGCATACGCGGCGTTACCAAACAAATTCAGCTATTGGGAAGCCGTACTAGCGGCATTGTTTGTTACTTTCATTTGTCGGTTTTGTTCTTTATTGCTTTTTGAACTACAAGCGACAGCCCTCCTTTTATATTGAGTGCACAATAGTGGTTCGCACTTTTAAAACAGTTTTGAAATAGTTTCTTTCGTTATTTCTGCGCTCTTCCATAATAGGTCTCTCCACATGGTGCGTCCGAGAGAGCAACTTGGCCCAAGGACACATCAGTTTCTGTGATTGTGAAGCATGTTCTTTTGCCTTATTTTAACATTATGCATAGTCGTCATTGCTTAGCTCTGTATATTGATTCCATATTTAAATGTACATTTGTGATGCTTTGTGTAAGCATACTGCGCACTGTTTCCGATTACTTATGTTTTGCCCGTATTCGAGGTGTACTTTCCCATTTTTGTTTTTCCCTAGCCGCATCATTTGTGCCAAAAAAATGAACATTTTGCGTAAACAATCTGCATTAAAATATTTGATCTCGTCCTGGTTATTTTGTAGACTTCTTTTTTTGTTATCAGGCGCTTCTCTAGCTTAAAAATGATGCAGTTCCAAAGTTTGTGTGATATTTCCTGTACCCCTTACACACAAAAAAATTAAAAATCTGAAAAGATTGACGACAGTTATTCCTGAAAAAATTTTGCGGGCATCGTAACGTAATATTTTTATGAAAAAGCACATTTCTTACTCGTTCTTGACAGTGCTTTGTGAAATCAATGTCATTTAACACCTCTCCAATCAGTAATACAATATCTGAAATGAGAAATCATAAGTGAGAAATTGGCAGGTCAGCAAATTCACCAACCGAGCACTGCATTCCAGTCAATTATTAATTGCAGCAGCAGTTGCAGCAGTTGTGTCAGACAGAGCAGATGAGACATATGAGTGACTTAAATTTTATATTTAGTGGAAACCTCAGTCCAGTGCCAACATCAACGCATAGTACTTTTCATATTTGTTGAGACATGTGGTCATCATTGGCAATAATAATAATAATTTCTGGGGTTTTACCTGCCAAAGCCACGACATGATGAGACATGCCGTAGTGGAGGGCTCCGGAAATTTTGACCATCTGGTGTTCTATAGACCATCTGGTGTTCTTTAACGTGCACTGACATCGTACGTACATGGGCTTCTACCATATCGCCTCCATCGAAATGGGACCGCCGCGGCCGAGATCGGTCCATGACTTTTGGCTCGGCACTGTTGTGGCCGCCTCCAGCTTTGCAATGCTTTGCACTATGTGCAATGCCCGACTCGTTTCAGTTACTGTTTCAGGTGGGCTCTCATAGTCGTTATTGTCACTGCTTGAATGTGCTTGCACGCTGTGAAGTGTATCAGGTGCGCACACACTGCACATTCATTGCATCTCAAGGGACAGTAAGCAGCATCCCCGACTTTTGTCACTGTATAAGAGTGCCCTTAGTAGACTGAGATGGCACAGTCCACATGCCGTCTTCGTTTAATTTGGCACAACCTGCCATTTCAGTGCCAGATCTGTGGTACCTTTCAATTGCACTCAACTTCTTGCCCTTTGCTCCTTTGATCATCTGGATTGCCCTCTTCATCAAAAAATGATATGTCAAGTCCATGAGGGCAGAAATTAGTTTATCAACACGCTCATCCTTCTTTCCCTCCAGCATGCTGTGCATCAACGTCCTGTGCATGCTCTCAAGGTGCATGTTGGTGTTGATACCTGCCCTCGTCCTAAAGCAGTAGGCCCACTCTTGAGGTCTAACTGCATAGTTGTCATTGAAGTACTTCAGAAAATCCCTGTTTTTCTTCCTCAGTGTCAAGGAATGATTGAAGATACTTTTCAAATTCTTGCTGGTCAAGGAACTCTAAAAGGAGTCGCACGTTGTGGTACACGTCTGGCCTCAGTTGTTTTTCTGCACACTCATGTATCTTCTTCTGCCAATTCCTATCCACATGCCAGGCGCAGAGAAGTTTCTGCTGAGGGACACCCATAACTGACGACCATGCCTTGTAAAATTGTGAGGCGTCATCAGACATAAATGTCTTAGCAGCCACTTTTTAGATGCGAAGTATCTTATGGCGGAGTTCAATCCGGTGGTGGTGGTGGTGTGTGGCGTGACCGCCCTTACTGCGCATGCGCATACCCTCTCCACTCACCCTCTCCCATCCTCCTCTCCACATTCCCTCTCCCCTCCCCATCTCTCCTTTACCCCTCTCCACTTCCCCTACCCACTCCCCCTCTCCACTTCCCCTCCCCTTTCCACTCTTCCTCTGAAACGCGGGCTAGACATGCCGAAATTCTCTCCTGCGCAACGCCGCGATGAGCACCAGCGCATGCGCGTCCCCTCCCCCTCTCTCTCCTCTCCTACGCTGCACCCTCTCGCACGCCTGCCGACTGCGTTCCCCGCTCGCCCTGTGAGAATTAACGGCCAGGCTAAGGGAACATAAGACGCGCGTTGCGTTCCTCTTCGCGTTCCACGACGCGAGGTCGGTAGCACGCCCAAAGAACGCCAACGGAACGCGATCGTGCAAGTGATCCGGCTTCGCATCGCCTCATGGTCCCCTTTAGCGGGAAATGGTGTAATTTTTAACACGAAAGTGTTTTATGCCGGGGTTCACCAAGACTTCAGTGACGTATTTCCGTCACGGAAATGACGTCGAAAAAATATACACAATCAGATGACAAGAAAAAAAGGTGCGGTCAACGGGCATCGAACCCACGACCGCTCGGTCCGCAACAACAGATGCCGGGCACGCTATCCACTGCGCCACGGTCACAGACTCTGGAGGCTTTACGAACGCGCCTTTTATATCTACCACTCTCACGGTCGGCTGGGTGGTGTTGACCTCTGGGAGTGGTAAGGTAAAGTAATTCGTCATTGCTGTGGCCTCCGCGGCTAGCACCTGCAAAGCGTTAGGCGTCCGTCCCATTCGGCGCGTTTTCAATAGAAGTTGAATTTTGTCAATGCCTTTGCATACCGCGAGGTGGCGAGCTTTGCCCAAGCGTCGTAAAAGCGTCGGCCTCGCTGAGCATCACGCCAATACAAATAAAAAATAGCTCTGCGACGCGCGCCTGCCTCAGCTGGCTGTAACACCGCGTTCCATGCTCACGCGCTCGCCCCGAGAAAAAAAAATTACACCATCTCCCGCTAAAGGGGACCATGAGTAGATGCGAAGCCGAAGCACTTGCACGATCGCGTTCCGTTGGCGTTTGTTGGGCATGCTACCGAGCTCGCGTCGTGGCACGCGAAGAGCGACGCTACGCGCGTCGTATCTTCAATCTAGCCTGGCCATTAATTCTCACAGGGCGAGCGGGGAACGCGGTCGACAAGCGGGCGAGAGGGGGCAGCGTAGGAGAGGAGAGAGAAGGGGAGGGGGCGCGCATGCGCTCGAGCTCATCGCGGCGTTGCGCAGGAGAAATTTTCGGCATGTCTAGCTCGCGTTTCAGAGGAACCCTTATGAAAATGGTGATGTCCTGGAAGTGTACTGTATGGTTCCCCGAGGCAGCATGAGGACACAACCTGTATGTCTCCCAGATGTCGCGATTTGGCCGCTTACTTTCTGTGTCCTCCAAGTGTCCGTCCTGTATGTGTCCCATCTGTGACCGTCCTGTATGTATCCAATATGTAACCGTCCTTTATGTCTCCCAGATGTCGCAATTTGGCCGCTGACTTTCTGTCTCCTCAAAGTGTCCGTCCTGTATGTGTCCTATAAGTAGCCACCTTTTACGCAGACCAGAAATTAGGCCATTGCATTGCCTGTATGATGTAGCATATTACGGCTGCTATAATTTGGATGTACACGCATACAAAACTCTGCAATATTACTCATTTATTATCATTTACACTGTACAGTTTAGAGCACTTCATAGACAATATTCAAACTGGCAACGTACATATTTCGGCGGTTGAAGAAAAATAAGATTAACAGATGAGGCTTAACCCCATAACGCCTCAACACATCATTAACATTTTAAAAGGTTTAACTTGTTCTGCATCTTTTTTGGTAATGAAGAGTACATTCATTTCTGAAAAACGCAAAAACAAATGTTTTAAGAAACTCATCATGACAGCAATTTATGACCAAGAGGCACTTTCCAAGGCATTATAAACACTATGGGCTTCTAGATAAGCTTTGCACACCTAAGTGTATCAGAGTGACTTGTTGGGCTTCATGGGTTAATTACAAATGTATGCAACCTTCTAGAGTGGAAGAAGTGGAACAATCATAACTTCACAACAAACTCAGAATAAATACACAAATAAAAAATACTGCAATAAATGAGGATGTGACAAACGTCAGTGTGCTACCCAGAGCTGCTCACAATAAATGCATACTAAAATTAAATACTGCAATAAATTAGGAATGTGGCAAACACAACATCAGTGCACTACCAGAGATGTGTGGTTGGCACCAAAATGCCATACTTAGCATGCATAATTTAAAGCAAACTATAGCCCACACAAAAATAGTACACTGTAAGTCACCCTTGACTGCTGAACCGAAGGTCACGCGAATAAATCCCGGCCGCGGTGGCCACATTTTCGATCGAGAAAGAAATGCTTGAGGCCCATCTACTTAGATTTAGGTGCACCTTTATAGAACCACGGAGGTCGAAATTTCAGGAGCTCTCCGCTACGACGTCCCTCATAATCATATTCTGGTTAAATCCAAACACTTATTATTACTATACTTCACACAACTAAAACAAGCAGACAAAACTGTGTAGTTTAAAAAATGTCGCCACCATTCATCTCCCAATGCCGAGACTTACATTTCAATATTTCAGAATGCCTTCTGTAAGTTATCATTAACAAAGTTAAATATGATTAGGCATCATAGCAGGACATCACATGATTGCACTTAGGAAATGAATTTCCGGAAGACAATGGAATATGTATGATTAGAAAAGCATTTGTGCAGTTCCCCCTGCAATAATGCCCTCGTGGCGCTGCAGGTACTTGTATAAATAAAATAAAAAAATGACCCTGATGAAAAAAAAAAATATTACAAAATGTACGGTGAATATTAAGGTGAAAATAAAATAGTGAATTGATGCACTACTGCCTTATCACAAAATTGAAAGTTCACTTTTAAAAATGATAACTGCACATAAGATATGAATTAAAACATGACACACGAGTCGAGAGAGCCGCTCACTCAATAGATTTTGAAAAGACAAAATACAAAGCTAAGGAAGCAACATTGACACATTCAGGATTGTGCTTTATGGTTGCATTAAAATTCAGCCCTGGGAAAAACATGAAAACCAACTTTGCAGGTAAGTTATGTGTCCACGGGGACACAAAGTAAGACATTACTGCTGTCAGCCGCCCAATTAACCAAGATTAAATAATGAATTTTTTAGTGACTACAGCAAGCGGGCATCTTTGTATTGAAAAGTTGGAGGCAGTCGTGTTTCTACACAGTTCCACTTGGAAGAATTCTTCTAGCATGTCTGTGCTGCGAGATATCCCGCTGCAAAGTTTAATTGTGGTTTGCATGATGCAAGGCGGTGAGGATCAGCAAAATATTACTCCCTGGTGTGACGAGCAGTCACTGCTTGCTATCACCAGCTTGCAGGAAAAGGGTAACCGTTATCATGTTTGCCTATGCCTTCGACCCGCTGTAACATTAAACCTGGCACATCAGGGAGGAGCTTTGTGCCAGTGCTTAAGGTCCTGCATGTGCAATGATGCAAGCCAGAATTAAACTTTGCAGCAGGATATCTGAGCTCAGACATGCTAGAAGAATTCTTTGAAGTGGAATCGTGTAGAAATGCAGCTGGCTCAAACTTCTTAATACATACATGCCCGCTTGCTGCAGTCACTAAAAAAGTTCATTATTAAATCTCAGTTAATTGCACGGCTGACAGCGATAATTATTGTCCCACTTCGTGTCCCCCTGGATAATAACTTATCTGCAAAGGTGGCTTTGACGTGACTTACAGTGCGGACTTTTTTATAAGAAAAACAAACAGCTTAATTTTGAACACCCTCTACATGTGAGCTACTTGAATACAGCAAACAGGTGGTTGAAGTGCCCACTCCGCTGTTCTCAGTGCAGTTCCCCTTGTACAGGAAACAGAAGCCATGCGCAGCTGCTGTACATCAGCAACGAACTTGTCCATGAGCCACCATTGATGACAGGCTTGTCCGGATTTCTTTCACACTCACTTTGCACAAGGAGCACGTATATGCTGCAATGGAAACAACAAAATAACAATTTAGTGACACTAGTGTCTGTTAGCAAAGCTGAATTCCTCACACGTTCTTTTTTAACTGATCTGGAACATTATGTTTTAGATAAGTTTAAAACAAGCAGGACGTACAGAAACTAGAGAAGTTACAAGAAAAACTTGTTTGATGCATTCTTGGTGAACACAGTCGCAACCTTATGAAAGAATATGGAATTTCCTCATCGCAGATGTGTAAGAAATATGCTTGAACATTGCTCCTGCATAATGCAGGGTACGCTAGGGTGTGCTTTCTCTACAGTACATTCGTACCCTGAAGCCTAAAATACAGAAGGAGTAGTCACGAAATGTTTCACAAGAGCTTAACGTACAGTATGTTCCCATCATGCTGGAATTGTGTTCTTAGTTCTGTGTGGGTATAGATGCAGTGCACGGCCACCATATTCAGTGGCACCTGACTCCACTCAGGTGAGATATACATAAAGGGAATGCTCCGAAATAAATGCAATAAAATGCGTGTTGTGGAAGAACTTTTTATGCTTTTGATGTCGAGGATCTAACCTTACCATTTTAGCTTGCTCACGTACTAACGCAACGTTACAGCTCTTAGGAAAATATGGCCCCTTTTTGCTGTATGTGTCAACCACGTGTAATTGAAAGTTCTGTGCGTGAGTAATATCATTGGCTGCTATCGGTAAATTCTGTTCTTGCAGCTAGCCAAACCTATGTGTGAGTATGCATTCACACAGGCACATTTGTATTCCTGTAGCTTTATTATGATACTTATACGCTGTGTTCCTTAAAGGGAATGCAATGCAATATGCACCATATGAATGTTTTATTTATTGCACAAAAGCACAATAGCACTGCACATACATGACATTATGCACATTCATCATGTATCCATTGCACGTAACATGTAAAATTAAATTATGTCTGCTTGCAAACACAACTAACGTAGCTTTCTTCAGGCTGCTCACATTGGGATGATTATATAATGTCAGAAATTGGTTTCACTCTACTATTGTGTGCTGCTAAATTGCGGTCATTAGGTTCAATGATTCTGGTTGGCTAAAAAAGCAATACTCCTCACTAATGCATCACAGGCTGTCTAATGGCCATGTGGAGAAAAAGGTGGAAATGCTAAGACTTACAAGGCACCAATCTTGAACCACATGCCATCCCAATAAAGCATGCAGGCTTCTGCAACAATCTCTGGCAACCAGAATCCTGGAAGCTATTAACTACAATTTAGCAAATACACAATAAACATTCGATGAACCTTACTTCTGAAGTTGTATAATTGTTTCAATGCCAACAGCGTGAAAAAACACAGTCTAGATTTGTTGTGTTCTCAGATACAATACATTGTCTAATTTTACATTTGAACAGCAACACATGCATGACTTATGCATGCATACCGTGAAGTATGTATAACATTATTGCGAGTTATGAGCATTAAATAAGATGTTCATATGTTGCACATATGCACATACCACGGATCCTTTTTAACATCTGTAGCGCATGCCTAGAGAATTTACTTTATCCGATAGACCGTTAAGCTTTTCATCTACCAGAAAATATCACTGGAGGTGGTGGTACAAGCTGTTTACAATGTTCGTACCCGTACAAGTAAGTGTTTAGCGAAGTTTTAACGCCAAGGTGGGGCGAGGTGTATACAATTCTTAATAACCAGAACAAAATAACAAAAGCCAAACACGACAGAAACAAGCAGAATAAAAAAGTTGTGCTCGAACGCGTGGATTGATGCTCGAATTAGCGCTTGCACTGTTTAGGTGCGACAATTCTGCCCCAAATAGACATGAAGGATTCGCTGGAGTACAGTTCAAGTTTAACGTACGGCTTAACACGCACGGGTGCCGGCCGCATCAGGCAACCTATGTTGCGGGTGAAAACATCGGCCGAATTTGACGAAACAGGCTGTATCAACACCTAAGCGTAAGTTCAAGCTTCGCGAGCCGTACCTAAGACGAAGCAACATGCTATTTCAAGATCACGCACACGCATCAACCCGAGTATCACGGCAGTTAAAGATACGTGCCAGCGCGGATGCATACACATGCACACGTTTGACCGCCCGCAAGGAGGAAAACACATCTCTCTGATAGTAGTCAAAACATTGCTATTATAACGATCCTGTAGCTATTGAAAAGAGTACGCGCAGCATATGGAACTGCCGTAGAACAGTTCAGTGCGCTAAAAAAGTGAGCATGAATTACTAACAGGTCCAAGCATACGCGCCTTAGGCACGATCGACGCTTACAGCTAACAAACGCCGTCTTCGCCCATCTATTAAGCCAAAATAGTAGTTTACCGCGAGCGGGGCCACCCTCCAACACCACTGCCGACAGAGGAGGGCACCGCCACAACTCTGTTCAAATCCCCCGCCGAATCACAGCCGCGCATGCGCACTCTAGTTTACGCGTCAAACAAAAGAAAAAGCTCGCCCGCGCTTAAAATCACACAAACGTGCCTTGATCCTGGTGAAATGATAGACACAAACAAGCTCGCTACGTTAATAAAAGCTCATTTATCGTCTACTAGTTAAGAAAAACTTGGTTAACGGCGTTATTATCGCGCTCTCGGTGTTAACCAAGCGCTGACAGCAGCAACGTGGTACATACCTGGTGAGTGCTCCACGATATGAAGCAGCCGGTCTTCGCTTCAGCATAGCGCATCCTCGTAATAAGCAGCACAAGTAGAACACACAGGACGAGCACAAGGCGCAAGCACACTTCAAACAAGGGAAAAATTCACTCAAACTCGGCCTGCTAGGCCCTTCGCGACGTGGCGTGCGACGTGCAGCAACCGCAAAACAAGAAAAAGTGATATCACGTGGTATCAGCCCCGCAGACGTACACCGCATTTGCGCATCGCGCTTTCTAACTAAAAACCTGAATTTACGCTTTCAAATATTTAAAAAAAATTAGGTAAATATAATGTGCATAAATAGTTGAGGCGCACGAAGTCTTGACCTCGGAAAAAAAAAAAATCGAAATCCAAGCGCGCGAAATTTGAAAAAATTTTGAACACATGAACAACGATGCTATTAATCGCCACAAAACGTTCGTGTGTCGTGAATTAATGTTATACAATTAGTGCAGATGTCTACACGCGAGATTGTTATGCAATGATTGCGCTTATGTCAAACTAAAAAAGTATCAAATACAACTTTTATCCAGTGCGACGACAAAATATATATATATATATATATATATATATATATATATATATATATATATATATATATAATCAGGTCCATAGCCAGGGGGGTGGGGCCCGTGGGGCCCAGGCCCCCCCCTCCCCGAAATTTTGGTGAAGTAGGTGTCTTTCTGAAAACGTCAAGGTTTTCATCAAGTGCCCCCCCCCCCGCGAAAAAAATTCCTGGCTACGGGCCTGATATATATATATATATATATATATATATATTAGTTTTTTCCACAGCCAGGACTTTTTTCGGGGGGGGGGGGCCTAGGCCGCCCCCCCCCGGAAATTTTGATGGAGGGGGTGTTTATTATATATACCCCCGAAATCATCAAAACCATCAAAATTTCGCCCCCCCCCAAAAAAAAATATATATATATATTTATGTGTGTGTGTTATGCAATTTTGCAAAATTTTGGGGGTGGGCTTCGGCACCCCCAAACCCCCCTCTGGCTACGGCACTGACAAAAAATGTGTTTGTACTACCACATGTTACCCACTTATGAGCTCGGGTGCTCCTGCCGGTAACATATAGTACGCTGCCAGGTAACATCCTGCCGTAAACATAAAGGACACATCCTACAGGAGACAAGAAGGAATCCTTCGATAGGCCGAGGAAGGGTTTCGTAAACATAAAGTAGCGTCCTGCAGGTCCCAAAAAGGAAGAGGAACCATAAAGGTCATGTAGGACGTCAATGGGAAACAGAAAGGACATTTCCCGGACATCACCATTTTCATACGGGAAGAGTGGAAAGGGGGAGGGGAGAGGGTGAGTGGAGAGGGAATGGGAGAGGGTGAGTGGGAAGGGACATGGGAGAGGGTAGATGACAGGGGGAATGGTGAGGGGGAGTGGAGAGGAGGTGTGTGGAGAGAGTATGCGCATGCGCAGTAAGGGTGGTCACGCCGCACACCACCATCGGATTGCGCTCCGCCTTAAGATACTTCGCATCTAAAATCGCGGCCGGGCTACCGGGGCGGCAGGACGCGCTTTGCGTTTCCCTCTAGTCCGGCCGTGGTGTTCGATCACATTTTAACACGCCGCGGGATGGCGACCAAGTTCTACGTCCAATATGCGACTCTCTTCTGGCTATCACACCTCGTTCTCTGATTACGCTTTCACCGTTAACTACTACAGCTACCACAAGGGTTTGTATAATCATTTAACATGGACGTTAGTCGTCGGGATGGAGATGTACCTCCCATAATCAAAGTGGTTGCATACACCTTAAACGGCGCCATAGCAGCCAGACATCAATATACATTGTGCAAACTCTCTTATATCAATGTACAGTAAGCGTTCAGTTACTTCTGTAAGGGCACGCTTTACTTTCGTGTTATTCCGATTGCTATGACGGAGGGATCAACCGTGTCTTTTTTGTTGATGGCACACTCAAGAGACCTGAAAAAAAGCTGCCAAGTTTTCCTCATTCATCCTGTTGCAGATTGGATGATGGGAAAACATCTGAAAATGACGTCACCGCAAGCGAAATCCTTAGCCCCCTAACCGTTACGGAGGAAGGAGTGCTGAACCTTCTCCTAAAGCTGGACACTAAAAAAGGACCGGGCCCGGACAAAATACCCAACATGGTTCTGAAACGGTATGCAGAATGGACGGCCAAGTACCTCTGTATAATATTTAATAAGTCATTATCATCTTCTGTTCTCCCGAACGATTGGAAGGCTGCAAAAGTTATCCCAGTACATAAATCTGGCAGCAAAAACGACCCATCCAATTTTAGGCCGATTTCGCTTACGAGCACCATTTGCAAACTTCTTGAACACATCATACTCAAACATATAACCACTTTTCTAGAAGATGAGGCTATATTGTCACCATATCAGCATGGCTTTCGTAGAGGGCTTTCCACTGTCACTCAGTTACTAGAACTGACACACGACCTATCATTCAGCATCGATCAACAGAAACAAATAGACCTCATCCTGCTCGGTTTTTCGAAAGCGTTCGATCGGGTATTGCACTAGAAACTCATTAACAAACTTGAAATTACACTTGGCACTGGCCCTATAGTTCAGTGGATTCGCGACTACCTAACGAACCGCACCCAGTTTGTGGAAGTGCATGGCCATACCTCCCGTACAGCTCAGGTAACATCAGGGGTACCCCAAGGAAGCGTTCTGGCTCCGATATTATTCTTAATATTTAAAAACGACCTACCATCAAAAATTACTGGAAATATTCGACTATTTGCTGACGACTGCATTCTTTATCGAAATATCAACTCGCATGATGACCACATAGCATTAAATAATGACTTAAAAGCAGTGTCAGACTGGTGTACCGTTTGGCAGATGACTATAAATACTAAAAAATGTGCTGTCCTATCAATAACTCGGAAGAAAATTAAGTCGAGCTTTTCGTACATCGTCAACGGCATCCCGCTGGAGCGCGTTCAAGAACACAAATACCTTGGGCTAACAATAACACATGACTTGAGATGGAACTCCCATATCAACAACACAACATCTACTGCGTTGAAGCGACTTTTCTTTCTTCGGAGGCACCTCCGATTAGTTCCACCCGATATAAAAATCCTGGCCTATAAAACCTTTGCTAGGTCAGTCCTTGAGTATGCAAATGTGATTTGGTCCCCATACACAAAAGATCTAATTAAGGAAGTAGAAGGCGTCCAAAGGAAAGCGCTGAGGTATATCCTCCTGAGACCTGAGCGAATTTGTGGCCACACAGGTGAAATCAAAACACAATCTTGGAATGCACACACATGCTGTATTAAACCAGAAAAAAATTGAGTCTGTACGGCAAACAGTTTTTGCACAGCAGTGTGTGCATTATATTGCACACTGGGTCTCAATGCACAGCAAACGAACGACGCTCGCCTATAACGAAATTTTACATTTGCTCGCGAAAAGCACGCTTATTTGTTGCGAAACTGCCTGGAGACGTTTCGCGCAGATGTGACGCAAAGAATGATGTTGCACGTGATGCACCGGAACTTTATCTGCTGAGCATAGGCGTGCGCAGGGTTCCCCATCATGGGGAGTGAAGCTTCAATGCAGTGCCCCCCCCCCCTTACTAAGTCAATGTACGAGGCAGATTTTGCGCCGCCCCCCCCTCTTATATGACTAGAAGGTCAACTTATGGGGCAGATTTTGCGCCTCCCTCTTAGGTGACTAGGGGGCGCGGCCGACCCCCTGCCCCCCTCTTCTTGCGCACTCCTAATGCGCTGAGAATATCCTGGGTTTCGGCACCTCGAGGAGGATCCCTAGTTCCCAAGCTCTGAAATGTGGCTTGCTTGCGCAGTTCTTGGCTCAGAAGGCATGGCCCCGACCTTGGCTTTCAGCAGCTTCCGTGGTGACTCATTAGGGAGCTTTCGAGTAGAGTACGCAAAGCTTTGCGTTGGCTTTTCGCGCAACTGCGCATGCGTCATACGCTTCCGCTTGCGGGCTCCCTTTAAGTGACGGAAATAGCGGGCCTCAAACGCTAAGGCTAACTTAGCGTACGCTATTCGATATGCCTATTGTCAATTTCTATGCCTATTGTCAATTATATGCCTATTGTCAACCACACCTGTCTTCCGGCAACAGGGAATGGGGAAGGGACAGCCTCATCGTATGAGAATTCTAGGTCCGAGGTGTCATTGCTGGTCATTGACTCAAGAAAACGTTTCTTTATCACCGATTGCAAGGTGAAACAAACGCCAAAGCTTAATGCCAAAGAGTAACGAATCGCATGAGATCGGCAAACATACGCAGGAAAAAGCACCCATTGAGACCGAGTGTGCATTATAATGCACATTTGAAGAAAACAGCTTGTGATAACAAAAATACTCGCCCTAAGGGTTACATGACGTGCGGAAATTATCCCTAAACCCTTCCTAAGTAGATTTAAACAACAATTAAGAAATATGACACGATGGTTATTGAGCAATTTATGAATTACTTGGACGCCGTGAGCAAAACGTCGAAGACGAGAATGACGCCATGTTTCAAAGCGGGAAAACGGGGCTTCCACTGTAGTATGCTTCCTGTATTGCTGACCAGATGGCACCACATGATAGAGCATGCGATTTCACCAAGAATGTTGGCTCCAATAGTGGCGCGAATTGCGAAAACCGGGAAAAACAAATGTGCATTTTAATGCACGCTGGGTCTGAAGAGGATATATATAATAAGTATAAGCCAACAGACTCCCCCTCGGAACTACTCAAGAATGCTGGGATTCCAACATTACAAAACCGATCAGTACTAGCCCGTTCTAAGCTTTTGTACCAGCTTCTGCATAAGCAATTTAACATTGATGTCTCCAGATACATTTCCAGAAGTGAAACACGGCCATCGCGACATAAACACACACAAACGCTCAAGGAATATCCTTTTCGTACAGACTGTTTTAAAAATTCATTCTTTCCTTTAGCGATAAGAGAGTGGAACGATATCAGCGAGGCCATCACTAGCAGCTGTTCCTTGGATGTGTTCACTTGTTCGATGGAAAATAGCCTGCTAGCGTTGCAGACTTAACTCTCCTGTACTAAATTGAAGATAATCTTGCTTTTCACTCACATTTTTTTTCACCGCGTCCTCTTGGTGTTCGTGGTTATCTTATCGTTTGGATGTGTAGCTTATTATTATCGATGTACGCTTGTTACCCTCAAACCTTGTATAACTATACGCATGCGTGAAATACGTTCTAAACACATCTGCGTACTCTATCTTGAAGCGATTTGTTTCACGTTCTAAAAAAGTTATTTGTGACTAGTGACCATATTTTGAATGTCATACAATGTACATACTTTCGTAGTTATATTTGCACCAACACTACTGATTCATATATATATATATATATATATATATATATATATATATATATATATATATATATATATATATATATATATACGTGTGTCTGTAATTTGTTTACTCACTTCTTTATCATTGTTTTTGCCCTTCCTGTTATAATCCCTCAAGGGATTGACAGTATTTACAAATAAATAAATAAAAATAAATAGGCTATAGGTATACCTGATCCCACTTCATCTAGCACTATAAGAGTGGTCAGCTCAAACAGGTACCCTGTAGTTCCATGCGTTGAGTCAAGACACTTAGTGCCCGTGCCCAATTCTTCTAACAGCTCTTTTTGTGGCTCTGTCATCAAAGCAAGGGCAAAATCTGTTGCACCAAAAGTACCAGTTGGGTCCACTGCACCCTGTGCCTTATACAGACGGACAAGTGTTTCACCTTTGTCTTGCATTGCTTTCACCCACATATCTACACTGACAGCATCATTGGTGTGACTGTTCAGGAGCAGCAATGTGAAACTGCCGTTTGATGTTATGCAGAGTTATGCGTTCTGCCAAATGTGCTGGCCTCAGCTTACATGCAACAGATGTTCTTATATTATTCAATATGGTTTTCATGCGCACACCACGCTCCAGGTCCTCTGCTACGTTGGCCTTTTCTTTGTCACTCATTTTCAAGTGCTGAATTTCTGCTTTATGGCCATAATGCCGATCTCTTCCTCACCCCATCAAAACATCGCCATCTCTTACTGCATTGAAAAAAACACTCAAAGCTCATTTCCTGAACCAATAATTATACTAAATATTCATAGCGTGTACTGTTTTTCTTTTTGTTTTTTTTTTGTTTTTTTGCTTTTCTCCCTTTCCTCTATATTTATAAGTGAACATTACGTGAAATCCATTGTTACAGTTCATTCTGTATTCATTTATATGTTTTCATCTGTGCGCTTAAAAATGATGATGTCTCCGATTATCGTAGCATTTTTTCTGTATAACTATTGTACTCTTGTTTTTAGGTTGACTTGATATTTCATTTGTTCATTTTTCGTGCTTATTTTGTAATTTTTATCTAATGATCATGCACAGAGGGTCCCGGTACGGTTTTCTGACCTTGGGACCCTCTTCTGTATATCGTTAACGCTGTAACCATAATATGCAAAATAAAGATTTGATTTGATTTGATTTGATTGGAATGCTTTCTTTGGTACGTTACATTTATGGTGATATCTTCAGGTTCCGGGCTCTGAGTGTTCTCCTTCTTCGTCACAGTAATAAATGAAAGACATATCGGACTTGCAGGTACCCTGACTTTTCTCTCGACGATTACCATGACCTTCCTTTGGCCTAGCCACTCCTGATCTATTACAGTATATAGTAGTGGCTCCTCGTTTCCCCACTGGCCAGCTTTTTGGGAGCCGTGTGAAGAACAAACCAACAGTTCTCATTCGCCTCTTCCTGAGCTTTCCATTCACCGAATTCTGTAATACAAATACAACATAGTATCAGAGAGAGAAATTAAACCAACGAAAATAGTTCAAAGGCCTTAGACATAGATTAATGTCAAATGTTTTATTTTGCTCCCTCACTCTCTCTGCTTCACAAAATAAATTGTCCTTCAGTTACCCTTCATCTCATTCAGTGCACTGATATTCTTTCTGAAAAACTTCTGAAGCATAAGATTTTGACCGAGCTCACGAATGTGCTATCGACGGCAAAAACGACTGGGTGATAAATGTGACATGAGATGAACATGGGTTTTAACAAAAATGGGTCATACAAATGAAGAAACAAAGTATACGGCTTAACAACGGAGGTCATCAAAAGCTATTAAAAAGGGCCTTTAAAAGGTTAAAACGTGAAAAGTAAGAACAATAAAAGTCAACAGGTTTTGCAAAAACACAAATTCTTTCTTCGAGAGCACACGTTTTCCAGAGTTTTGTGTGACCTCGCGGAGACCTTGTTGCACAGACTCAAGAAAACCAGTGATGTGCCTCCAAAAAACAGAGACGGGACAAAAACTGCTGTTATCCCATACATGCACCAAGTGTCTCATAGGATTAAGAAGGCTGCAGGGTGTGCAGGAGTCAGTGTAGTGTTTACCGCCCCCAACAAACTTTAGAGGCCTGTGCAAGCGTGTACAGTGAAAGGCCTGGCATGCTGCAAGAAGCACACCATGCGGTTTTTGACTTGCAAATGCGGCATCGTGTATAAGATTCCGCTCTCTTGTGGATGTGTTTACATCGGCCAAACTGGCCAATGTATTAACGATCGCTTGCGTGAACACGCCAACAATTTAAAAGACTGATGGCAACATGGCCTTACACTGTGCAGCTTGCGGTTGTACCCCCTTTCTTGACCAGGCTGTCATTCTCACAATATACAGAGACCAGATTGCTCGAGAAATATATGATGCATCATGTGCAGAACAGCTCGGACCCAGTTGTGTCAGCATGCCCTCTGTGTCACTCTCGAAGAAAGAGTCTGCGTTCTTGCAAAACTTTTATTGTTTTTCTTACTTTTTAAGTGTTAACCTTTTCAAGGCCATTTTAATACCTCTTTACAGCCTCCTTTGTTAAGCCGAATCATTGTTTCTTCATTTGGATGACCCGCTTTTTGTTAAAACACATGTTCATCTCATGTCACATTTATCACACAGCCGTTTTTCAGTTGATGACGCATTCATGAGCTCGGTCAAAAATTTCTGTATGGTATCAAGGGTTTTTTCGCTTTGTTGCCCTGTTTCTATGGGCACGTTACCGCCTGTAATCTTTAGCGAGAAAAAAAGCGTAAGGAACAAAAGAATTTTTAAAAAATTTTTGGTAGTCTTCTTCTGAAGCACTCGATATTACCACGTGATGAGTGTAGTGCAATAAATGTTAGTTGGAAGTAGCGCTTTATGTGTCGTTTTCACTGTCCCTGTCTTGTGCGCTCACCTGTTTCAACACATCATGTATCCACCGGACATATTTGCTCTGCTTTGTTTTTAGAGGGAAAACAAAAAAAGCGACGCAAGCGGCAGTACTTTCAGTGTGATCGGGCAAAATTGTGAAAATTAGTGCCTCTGTGCATACTTCTTTTCTTTTTTTTCTAAGCGACAAGCACATGCGAATTATAACTAGCTGGCACAGTGAATGCAAGTGGAAGCGGTCATGTGCTGTACAGCCTCACCACAAAAGATGATAAAAATGCACTGACAAAAACAGATGGGTACTCACCTTTATCTTTGTGGAACGCCTGCTGCACGTAGTCGGCGGCGAATTTGTGCGCTGCGATGTGGTGCTCCCCACATTTTTCCAGTGAAGACAGGCCAACGCCACAAACGTCGCATTTCATGGGAGTATTGACTTTTGCGGCAACTTGACGACACCGACGACACTTCGTGACACGTGCGCGGAGGCAGCGCCGGCGGAAGTGAAGACGACACTAGGGAGGAATTCCATCAAGCACGTGACATTCTAGGCACTCCTGGCCATAGAGTTTCCTAAAATGACCTAGAGGGAACTCTGGCGCTGCGATCGTTCAGCCACCATGGGAATGATGGGTAGTACACGGATTTGCCTAGTCTTCCAGCCTAGTCTTCATGCTTGTGGGCTTCGAACGCACTTGTGGCTTTGTTTATTGCTATGTTTTGGTTTTCTTTCGGATAAAAGAATGGATCATTGTGAACTTCGTGACCAGATTTGAATCGGTGAGCCTAAAGAAGTTAAATTGGTGAAGTGAAACTGCTGATTTTTGCTGAACTTCGTTTTGCGACAAAGCGGATGCAGGCGACGCGGAGCCAAACGGAGCCAAAAGAACGAAGTTTAGACAAATCCGTGTACTACCCATGATTCCCATGCTGGCTGAAGCGCGATGCATTGCAGCTCCCATAGACGCTAGCGCCAGAGTTCCCTCTAGTGAGTATTGTAGGAAACTCTATGCTCCTGGCGACACGGGGAAAATTCAGAACCGACTTTCGGGGAAAAAAACTCCAAATGACGTCATAGCATTAGGTCATGTGGGTGACGTAGCAGCGACGTCATCCATTGTTCGCGGAGGGAGCCAGACTGCGGCGATAGGCATGTCGACCAACTCCGGCCGGCCGGCGACTGCAACGCCGTAGGCTAGCTAGACATGTGCGCCGGACCCAAAATCACCGGCGGCGGCGCGTGAACGGCGCGGGGTTCATCGGACCGGCGGCGGCGCAGCGCGGGCGCAGGGGGGGGGGGGGGGTGAAGCAGTGACTGCGATAAGTACACGCCGTAAAATTACATGAACGAGGGCTAGCAGCTAACTCTTTTTGCTCCGATCTCACTTAACTCTACAAAATGATGGTGTATGGCAATACGGCCGCTCCCGGGAGAGAAGCGGTTTTCGGGCAGTTTGTTGTATCAGTGGTCCGAAGCGCGAAGCAGTGAGATTACAGCGCTCACAGCGCGTAGAAGGTATACGAGCCGTTCACTGGGGGATGTCTGCCGAAATAGCGCGCGTGCCAGCGCTCTCAACCGCGCCTTTATAGTTAAACTTCACAGTCGCTGCACGAGTTACGCAGTCCCTCTCCTTAGACATCCCTTCCTGGTCCTTCGCCCAGCAAATGACGGGGTGGGGTGGGGGGGGGGGGGTGTTTCCTTCTGCTTTAGGAGCAATCGACGGCAGGCCTCGCACGCGGGTTGAATGTTATTCAGCGTGACGGAAATGGCCAGCTTGTTTCATTTCTGCTTTAGTCATGTTCCTTGCCAACGCTCGCGAGCTTTTACTCGCAGGTAGAACATACAATGTGCTCCGCGCATTGTATGTTCAGTTTATACGATTTTATACGATTTACAGTTTACAAGATTTACAGTTTATACGGAACATGACGGCGACGTTGAAAACCTGTCCTGAGTGTCCCTACAATTGCTAACGCAATAAAAATATACAAAAGACCGTCGAAGCGGGCTCGCCTTTTTCCTGGAAAGCTGCATCGTCTCCGCTGTAGAGTGCGTCCGTTGGAAGAATCATATAATCCGGCGCCTTTTCCATTGGTTTCGTTCTCGCCTTCAATACCCTACTTACAGTGGACATCTCCTCGCCAATTATTTCTTCATAAAGCACGCGTACAGTGTCAGCACTAAGCGTTGAACCTATCATGATTTCGCGCTTTCCGGCTACAGTCTTATCTCTGGATGCGCAGTCGTAAACGCACAAAATGGAGCGAAATCAGTTATTCGCGCACGATAGTCGTGCGAGAGAAGCAAGAGCGGGTGGGCGGCTGCATAGCAAAGCAGTATGGGAGATAATTCACAACTGTTATTTCTCGTATATGGACCAGTCGAGAGTATGTACCCTGATGATGTCACGTGAATCACTGTTCTGGCATCACGAAGTGCACCAAAAGACAAGAAACGCCAAGAGAGAATAACGCGCTTGTTGTTCTTGTGTTTTTTTTTTTGTATTTTCAGAGGCTCTTAGGGGCACTTTATAAAAGCAGGGCGTGCAAACACGGACACAGGAGAGTAGTGAAGACACCAGAAACGCCGCTAACAACTGAAAAATCACACAACGGCGGAACCGAAGGTAGACACAAACACTTATCTGCGCATTCCCACGTAAGAGGTCATACCTGTCAATCAAGTGCGAGTAGTGGTCTACGTGAGCGATAGCTGTTCACTCTCTCGACTTTTCTCTTATATCCGTGTTTCCACGTCATGTCTTCTTAACATGAATACCTACCAGCTAGCTCAGCTATATTCTATGTTTGCCATTCTCTTTACTTGTTTATTTATTTATCGATTTACTCGAGTAAGAATAAAGGAAAACGTCTACTAACGCACCGAGATATATATATTACTTATCTATTTTATTTATTTATGCACAGTGTACTAGGCCCAAGACTCCAAGAATATGCTATCCAGCGAGTTGGAGAGTCGCCCTTTAAGGCTGGAGGACGCGGCAACGTTAGGGTCAGGCAATACTCGTGATATTTCTGGAGAAGAAAAAGATACTAAAACTTCTGGGGAGCTATTCTCGATGCGTTCATCCAAAGGAGATGTCGACAGTACATTTCGGCAGAGCGCATTCAGTGATTCCAAAAAGCGGTGAGCCATGATGTCACCTCGCTCTTGACCACGTCGCAGCACCGAACCCGCCAGCACATTCCTAGCGTAAGAAGAGAGTGGACGAAATGCACAGAAACAGGAACTTTTCACATCTGAATTTGCATACGAATGTGTCCCAGATGTTTGAGAATGATGCAGGGAATGCGCACTAACATAGGCGGAGGGTACGGGGGGGCTGGGGGGCTTGCCCCCCCCCCCCGGACTGCCTCATGGGGGGGGCAGAGCCCCACCTGGCGCCTGCCCAGGGTATTTTTTAAGAGCTTGGCTTAGGTCCCCGGGTCGTCCTGTCTGGCAGCTATTTCACAGGAGGCTGTTTATGCCAGCTTCTTTTTCATTTCAGCCATTTAAAGTTCGGCACATGGGCCAGTGACAAGTCAAACATACAATGGAAAAGTGCCCCTCAAACGGATTTTTACGTGCAGAATATGTTGTGCTGATGAACAACTGAAACGACGACTTAAGCTATGACAAATTAAGGAATTCACGGGCGATTACGATACTGCCTAATTCGCCGAGCGCAGCCTCGTGTTCGGGCAACGCCAGCTGTATTTGAAGTTTTGCCTATCCGCAGTTGTAGCAATGTAACGTTCGTTACATATTGCCACAGAAACTGCCAGCGCTCGAGTGCTACGCACACTATATACTCTGTGCAGTAAAGCTCTCATTTGGGCTAGTTGGTGCACAGGTGAACACATAGTGTAGGGTTGCGCGAAAGAACAAGGACGAAGGTAAGTGGACAGGACGGGCGCAAAACTTCAACTGAATAAACGGAAGGCCAAAGCCGTTAAAAAGTTTGAATCAACATCTGCCTGACACGTGCATAAAAAACCTAACAAATATAAGAACCAATAAAGCGGAAAACTAAGAGCAACAAAAATTTGAAACCTTATCTAAGGTCCACCGCGCAAACGCCAACCTGCAAACATGTGGTGATAGTGATATGCGGGTAGAGTATGATCAGTAACATGCGCTGAAGTAGCAAACAAGAAAATAAAACACAAATGAACGTCTGATTACATAAAACCATCTAAAAATTGCTGCTCCTTCGGGAGCAATGTCAGTGAAGGCATGCTAACGCAATTGTCGCTTCGCGCAATGAAGAAGGCCTCTATTAATTCCCTTTCCATCTTGTCATTAGACTTGTACAATATTCGGGTCTCCTTTAGTTTCGGCGAACAACCACATCTCCTACAGCGTAAATCGAGATGGCCTCCGGTGTGGGAGCGCACAGCTAGACTGTGCTCTCGCGCCCTCTCATTGAAGCAGCGTCCCGTCTGTCCAATGTAGCACTGGCCACAGGACAGGGGTATTTGGTATACCACACCTGTTACGCACTCTACAGCGGGATCAACATGCCGCTTACTACACGGCACGCGCAAACCTTTGTGCATCATGGAACATACTTTTGCCAACTTGCACGGAGCCGAAAAAACCGTTTTTACCCCATAACGGTTGGCTACCTTTTTCATATTATGCGACACGCGATGTATGTAGGGCATTACGTGCACTCGTCTACTTTCAGTCACATTTTCGTTACTTTTACTACTGCCCTTCTTGCTCTGTAGCAGCCGTTCACAAGAGCTTAAAATCACAGTTGAAGGGTATCCCGCCTTGACCAAGCGTGCCTCCTGGAGCGCTAGGCTTTCTTTTATCTTATGGTGGCATGATTTTTCCAGAGCGGACCGACAACACAAGGACACAATTGCTCGTTTTGTTATCTTAGAATGGGCACTTTCATACGGCAGTAAGGCCTTGGTAGTTCTTGGTGTGTACATCCAACACACGTGGTTGCTAGTAAAGAATAGACGCAAGTCTAGGAATTGTAAGCTGCCATTAGCCGGCTTCTCGTGCGTAAATGTCAGACCATCGGAAGCCAGCCGGAACTCAGCTATAATAGCTGAAACCTTGTTATCAAAAACCTTGTCGTTCTGGGCGGTGACGAGCACTAAATAATCGTCGACATATCTTAATATTCTAACTATTCCTTGCGATGACACAGAAGCACCAAGTCTGCGGTCAACAGAGGCAAGATAGATGTCACTGAGCACCGGTGCAACCAAAGACCCTATACAAATTCCTTTCTTTTGAACATAGTAATTATTATCATGGCATATGGCGGTGGAGTTCAAGTAGAAGTTCAAAAGTTCAAAAAAATGTTCGGTACTCACACCTGCTTCGTTTTGAAAAGCCACCTCACCGTTGTGCTCAACACATTCTTTCACCGCACTGTAAAGTTCCTTGTGTGGAATCGAGTAGAATAGTTCTTCCACGTCCACGGAAAATGCCTTTGTATCAGCGGGTAGACCCTCCTGTAGAAGTTGAACCACCTCCTTTGAGCTTCGGACCAAAAAAGGATCGTTTGGGGTAAGAGTTGTCAAAAGTTTCTGCAGGTACTCTGTGCATTGCAGCTGTCGCGAACCAAGTGAAACGCCCACAGCCCCGTTACGACAAGCGAAGCCAGCCGCAGTGCACGTGCCAGCTCTGCATGCGCACGAGCTCCGACCGAAGGGCCAGCGCGCGCGACAGAGAAAGAAAGCGAGGTTAGAGGCCAGTATCTCGTGATATCTATACTCGGGGACAACTTTCTGTGGCAATGAAGGGAAAGCTACAGAGCCACAATGCACGTATCCTACCGCTAATGAATGGAGTCCCACAATTGCGTCCGTATTTTCTGCGTGAGATATATAAAATACTCCTTCATTTTCTACATGTAGCTTTTGAGACGGAACGCAGCGCACAGGAGCGAGATAATTGTATTTCTTTTACTTTATGCGTTGTCACTTTGCGTTTTTGCGTGCTTGAAAAAGTCGCGCCTTTTACCCGTACCTTAGACGCTAAGCAGCGTTGCGTGGAAATGCAACGCTAGCCATCACTTTCCACGGCGTTGCGAGACGCGCGCCAAACCGGACTACTTCGCGTAGCAGTACATGTGCAGACGCTCCGCCCCCGTAGCTTTCCCTTCGTTGCCACAGAATGTTGTCCCCGAGTATACAGACTCCGCGTTCCCTCTCTTTCGTCCTCGTTCGCGCTATCGGTTACGCCGCCCATAGAGTTTCCTACAATACTTACTAGAGGGAACTCTGGCGCTAGTGTCTATGGGAGCTGCAATGCATCGCGCTTCAGCCAGCATGGGAATCATGGGTAGTACACGGATTTGTCTAAACTTCGTTCTTTCAGCTCCGTTTGGCTCCGCGTGGCCTGCATCCGCTTTGTCGCAAAACGAGGTTGAGCAAAAGTCAGCAGTTTCACTTCACCACTTTAACTTCTTTAGGCTCACCGATTCAAATCTGGTCACGAAGTTCACAACGATCCATTCTTTTATCCGAAAGAAAACCTGAACATAGCAATAAACAAAGCCACAAGTGCGTTCGAAGCCCACAAGCACGAAGACTAGGCAAATCCGTGTACTACCCATCATTCCCATGGTGGCTGAACGATCGCAGCGCCAGAGTTCCCTCTAGGTCATTTTAGGAAACTCTATGACGCCGCCGACGCCAACGGCGATGCCGCTCAATGCAGGAACGGACGCCTGAGAGCTGCGCTCTAATAGGTGGATAGCAAAATGTCGCTGTCGTCTGCACCCGACTTCCGGTTCGAGGGTTACCTGGGGCAGCTTCGGTCGGCCGTGTTTATACAATGTCTGCTGCGCGATTTCCCGCTGGTTGCGAAGAAAACACGCTTCTGTGACGTATTATGGTTGGCTGCTCGGCTTTAGGGTGCGCGAATGCTTCCGTAAAAGGGAAGAAAATGTTTCGTTTTCCATGGAACGAAGCGCTCAAGCGTAAATGGGCGGTCGCCGTCAAACGAGCGACCGCGACCGGCGAGCTCTGGATACCGCACGTGGGAGCTAGAATATGTGAAGATCATTTCGTCACAGGTAAGTGTTTTGGCGAATAACTTCGTCCACTTACATTCTAGTGCCACAACCTCCTTTTTAATAATCAATCAAATAAACAGGTGCACCCAGCAAGGATCCTCAGCATGTGGATTACGTGCCGTCTTTATTCCGCTACAATGAAAGGGCAATTGAAGCTGCACGAAAGAGGAAAGAGAGGTAATGTAAAACTAATTCGTGCACTTTTCGGATTCTGTAAGCAGTGATTTCGTTCTGCAGTTACGTGCGGCATGCATCTCTGGCGCAAAAGCGGGAATGTGCGAGGCAACAGCAGCCGACCTTGTGCGCGCAGGGCACCACTGCAGACCAGCGATGAATTCACCGGGAGGCGACTCTTATCACGATATTCAGGACGACGAAGACGAAGTGCCATCCTACATCCATGCTACAAGCAATGCAAGGTTTGTGTATGAGCTCTCGATTAGTTGAGGTTGTTCGGTGCAGTGCACTGTGTACACATTAACATGCGCGCATTTCGCTGATAGATCGGCAGAAGTGCAGACGGACGCTGACACTGCTGTGTGCAACTCCTGCCAGCGTTTGAAAGAAGAAGTAAGGAAGTTAAGATTTACCTTCGAGGAGCTTGGGCGCGAAAGCTCACGGCATGTGGAAGAACAAGATCGGAACGTTGTGAAACATATGAGCGAAGCAAAGGTCCAGTTTTACACAGGTCAGGGTAACAGCCTTTTTGCTTGTATGAATGTTGAACAGAGTGGCATGCTTGAAGAAGTTGTTATGTGCCACTCCTACAAAAATTCAATGTTTTGCCTGCCTGTTTTCACCACAAACATTACCAGTGTCATGTTGCTTTTACAGGTCTCCCAAAGGCTGTGTTTTTTGCCATTTTGTCAAGCATTGTGCCCGTATTGCCAACAGCCCGAAAGAAGTTTCCGCATCATCTACAGCTCCTTACATTTTTGATCAAGCTGCGGCTCAACGTTCCCTTCAGAGACCTGGCGTACCGGTTTATTTTAGATCCCAGGACAGTAAGCCAGAGTTTCAGGACTGTACTTGACAGCATGTTCCATTTGTGCAAAGGCCTGATCAAGTTCCCAAGCCGTGAAGTATGCGAGAGCTGGTTGACTGAAAAAGAGCTGAAGCATTTTCCTAGGCTTCGGGCAATCATCGACTGCACCGAGGTGCACGTGGCAAGGCATGTTTTGGAACCTTTTCCCTATAAGTGCTTTCTACAAGATTTATAATTAAAATTGCTTGAAGCTGAAAAACCAGCTAAAAACACAACAGACAAAGAAAAAGAAGGCAACCGTTGTGTTTTTAGCTAATTTTTTTCACTTCAATCATGTACTGACTTGCATAGGCCGGCAAACTCACTCATGAGTCGACTCACTCAGATCGAACCGCGAGTCTGAGCGAGTCCGAGTGAGTCCAGTTGAGGAAAACTTTAGTGAGTCGAAGTCCGAGCGAGTCCATTTGAGGAAAATTTTGGCGAGTTTGAGTCCGAGTGAGCCCTAAGCGCAAAATATATTTCTTGAGTGAGTCTGAGTGAGCTCCACACTTTTTTGCCAACCTATCGTGCTATCTATTCAACTTCAGCATTACTATCAGCCTCGTGTCGGCTCACATATATATACTGCCGTCGATTCACACGAATACTTCGAAGCATTAACATACATACGCCAGCTCAATATTTATTGATCAGAGGCTTGAGTTACGAGAGAGAGGGTTGGCAGGTGTCTTGAATTTCCCCTCGCCAACTCTTTTATAAAAAGTTCTGGATAAAAATAACTCGTGTGAGTCATCTCTTTCAATAAAAATGTCCTTACTGGATTGCAACCACTGATAACTTATATCTGAAGGTACGAAATCAAAAAGCGCCAAGTAGCGCCCCAATTATTCGAGATATTGGTGTTAAAAAGCATTGAAACCATGGTCCAAAAAGCCAATTACACGCTAACGGACTCATGAGTCAACTCACTCATACTCAGATACAGCCGTGAGTCTGAATCTGAGCGAGTCCGCGTGAATAATATATTGGTGAGTTTGAGTCCGAGTGAGTCCGGCTGAGAAAAAGTTCAGTGAGTCTGAGTCCAAGCGAGTCCGGTTGAGGAAAATTTAGGTGAATCTGAGTCTGAGTGAGCTCTAAGGGCTAAATATATTTCATGAGTGAGCCTGAGTGAGCTCTACATTTTTTGCCGACTATGCCGACTTGTCCAATTGTTGCTGAAATTGATTCTCATTTTAGGCCGCTTAACCTGGACGAGCAGCAAGTGGTATGGAGCACATACAAACAGAACACCACACTGAAATATCTGGTTGCTGTTAATCCACACGGTGCTGTAATGTTTGAAGTTATAAGGCGCGAATAAGACACGGACGAAGAAAAGGAACACACACACACAGAGCGCCGCTCCGTGTGTGTGTGTTCCTTTTCTTCGTCCGTGTCTTATTCGCGCCTTATAACTTCAAATATGTTAAACCAACAAGCCCAGTGTGCCATTCTTACATTGTAATGTTTGTGTCAAAAACATGTGGAGGCAGAATATCTGACAAAGAACTGACATTGTCAAGTGGTGAGTTCCACACGCACCCTTTTTGCGTTGTAAATGCACGCACTACATTTCCTCTACTAGCCTGAGCATGAGTTTCTTTCTGCTCGTTTTTGCTTGCCTTGTGTCATGATAAGCTCATCAAATTGCCCACACTGCTGCTTTGTTCATTGGTAAAATTACAAATTTTGTGACTGGCTCAGCATAACCCAAGTTATGTATGAACAAAATATAAATGATGGTTTTCCCAGGATTTATGGAGCATCTTGAAAGTGGAGACCAAGTTCTGGCAGACCGTGGATTCTTGCTTTTTGAAGAATTTTATGAAAGAAATGTGCAGCTGATAACACCCAGTTTTGTCAAGAGCCGAGTCCAACTACCAGGACAGGAGGTCACCACATCAAGGAGGATTTCTTCATCCCGCATCATTGTGGAACGCGCGATCGGCCACATAAAGAAGTGGCGTATAATGACTGATACAGTGCAGCACAGTCTTGTCGACATCTACGATGAGATAACCTTTGTTGTTGCTGGTTTGACGAACATGTGTCCACCACTGTCTAAGAAGGGTAAGTACCATGTCGAATTTTGTTGTCATGTGGAGGAGGGTAGGTTGACTAATTCATGAGCACCTTCTTGCTATGCTGTCAATTTTACAGTGGCACAGACATGTGAAAAAGAGCAGGGCTAAAAATTGCATATTTTAATCATATGACATATCAGTGGCGTAGCCTATGAAACTTTGCATCTGCCTATGGAAGGTTACACACAAACATAGGGGATGTACAGCATAAATGCAGTAAACAAGCCTCACCTGCCGCAGGAACTTAGCACACAAGCAAAGGGGATGTGCAGGATAAACGCAGTACACAAGTTTCACCCTCAACAGTAACTTAGCACGCAAGAACATGGGGATGGGCAATGTAAATGCACTAGATAGCCTTACCTACCACAGCAGTTAAGTGAATAAGCACAACAGATGTGCAGGGTAAGTACAGTAGACAAGTTTAACCCTCAACAGTAACTTAGCACGCAAGAACACGGGTACGTTCAATATAAATGAAGTAGATGGGACTTACATATCACAGTATTTGTGAACAGGCACAAGGGATGTGCAGGGTAAATGCAGTAGACTATAAGAGGGTATCAACATGAGCTTGTTGGCATGGCTTCATCAGAGGAAGCAGCGCGAGCACACGGTACTAGATAGTCCGTGTGCCTAATCCCGTGTGCCCGCACTGTTTCATATGATGAAGCAGTAGGCTAGTTTCACCCCCTGCAGTAGATAAGCCTTACATATCACAGTATTTAAGTGAACAAGCACAAGAGATGTGCAGGGTAAATGCAGTAGACCAGTTTCACTCCCTGCAGTGGATGAGCCTTACATATCACAGTATTTAAGTGAACAAGCACAACAGATGTGCAGGGTAAATGCCGTAGACTAGTTTCACCCCCTGCAGTAGATGAGCCTTACATATCAAAGTATTTAAGTGAACGAGCACAAGAGATGTGCAGGGTAAATGTAGTAGACTAGTTTCACCATCTGCAGCAACTTAGCACGCAAGAACATGGGGACGTGCAATGTAAAAGCACTGGATGAGCCTTACATATCAGAGTACGTAAGTGAACAAGCACAACGGATATGAAGGGTAAACACAGTAAACAAGTTTCACTGAAAACAGTAAGTTAGGACATAAGAACATGGCGACATGTGGAGTAAACGCAGTGAACAAGAATCACCTTCTTTGGTAGCGCGAAATGCAAGAACTCCCGTGTACTTAGATTTAGGTGTACATCAAAGAACCCCTGGTGGTCAAAAATACTTTAGAGTCCCATACTGTGGCAAGACTCATATTCATTTGTAGTTTTAGCATGTCAAATCTCAGCTATTAATTGAAGTGAACGAACCTCACAATTATTTCTAAAACATTACTTTTCATCGTAAATGTAAATCTGATTGCATTATTACATTTACTTGCACTGCCTACTTTACCATGCCAAATCACGGCGAACAATTAAAAAACATAGGCAGCTGCCATACCCTATGGCTATGCAGACTTAAAACGTGCTTGCACTGTCTAGACTGTATTGCCGAGAATAATTCTTGGCATGACAATCTCTCGTATGAAACTGTACGCGCTCGCAGTGTGCATGTGCATAAAATCTTCCTCTCTCTCTACCACTACCAGGTGCCCACCGTTCTCAATATGTACATAAAAGTCGCACTTTCTTATGTTATGCAAGTTGAGGTGCAGCTGGGCCTGCACTTGGTAATAGTAAGAGTGACTCTGTTTCAGCCTTCCGGCAGAATCAAGGCAAAAGTCCTTTTTCAGCTGGCCCTGTGCAATCAGATCTCCTGGGTTGCAGTCCCTGAGGCTGTACAAGCACTTGATTTCGACTAGTGCTGGTTCGTGGCAGTTGCACTTGAAAATTCCGTCAGGACTGCAACCCAGGAGAGGGTACTTTGGGTTAATCATTAAACCGCAGTCTTCAATTCTTGCATTAATGTGGCGCTGCTGCAAGTGATTCAGCAGCCTCTCCTTCGCGACAGGTTCATTGATGATGCCGTACTGCACTGCAGGCACATTAATAAACCGTGGGCTAAAGATCCGGTTTATTAATGTGCTGCAGTGCACTTTCTTTGAGCGACAAACATCCCTAAATATGGAAGCCGTCACCCTTCCTTTTCGGTGCAAAAACCAAAGGGGGCTGTCTCGCTGACTTCTTGTGGTTAGTTCAATAGTCCTGGCATCATCCTCTCTAATCGTCAGCTTCTCCATCACTATCTGTGCTAATTCAGCAACATTTTCGCACTGCAGTCCCCTGCGGGACAGGAACGTTGCAGTCAAAGCCGACAGCGGGAACTCTGCAGTCACTGCCAGGACATCTGTAAAAAGATCTTCGTCCAGTGGCATTTCTTCTGCTGCTTCGTTCCTTGGTCGGCACGTGGTTAATGTAAAAACTCGGGCACGTGGAGCAACCTGTAATGAAGGTTGCCAAGGTTATGGTGCTTGAACTGCCGAGGCTATGGCGCATGCTCCCTGAAAGGCCAGCAATATCAAGTACTCACCTCTCGCAGTTTTTGCATAAAGCTGTCCGCATCTGGAAAGCCACGTGGCAGTGTGCCCTTCCTCTGTGTTGCCACTGTTGGCTGAACACCATAAGTGTGCCGTTTGAATGACAGCTCCTTTGATTTCTTCGCCTGAATCTGAAAAGTACCATTGATGTGCACGTAATGGTCAAAATTAAAACAGCAGAATGCATGACGTTGTTTGCGAAGTTAAAATTCGGCAGATGCCACGTACCGTGGGAGTCGATGTTATGCGAAGCGCGCGGCAGGAAGGTTACCGTGGCATAATTATTTTTACTGGCGAAAGGTTACAAATTGACGCTAAAGATTTATATAAATGTTATACGCACACATATACGTTGAAGAGGCGCATATGTATTATATAATCAGTTGTTTACAGTTGGGTAACGCTGCAAAGGCAACGTGGCAGCGTTACCCAACAAGAAGCGGTAAGCTGATATGAAGTGCTTTACTTGTCCCTTGTGATGAGAACACACGCGCGTTTCACAAACCTGTGTGAAACGTGCGAGAACAAGGTCATCAGCACCGGGATCAGTGCGCACGAGCAGCTGGTCATGACTTGTTATCGGATCCGGTCGTGATCGCGGTGACGAGGGGTCCATGTGTAGTGAAGTATGAGGTATAGTACAGCTGTTGGAATTCGTGGATGCCCAGGTCATTTCGTCGACAAATTGTCTCTCGATAGATCCGGCGACATGTCGGAATCTGAAGTCACCCTTCGCGTTGGTGAGGCCGTCGAGGCTGGTAGGCCTGGATAGTGCTACGTAGACCAACATCAGTGGATGGCGCTTGTCGTATTCGCAGACTACCTGGGCGTATGTGGCCTACGTAGCCTCGCAAGAAATAAAGAGGACACAGCGTCATTGTGGCGGACTAATTGCACTTTACGGTGCGGTGATGTGAATATCATACGTAACTTTCGTTAATGTATTCCTCAGGTGTCGATCAATACTTCAATATAGCTTATTGAATCATAAGAATACAAATGCAATGTTTATTAGACTGCTATAAAAGCGGAGTCAACACTGGAACCAAAGACGTTATTCTGATATGACGCCTGTATCGCGGGAGTACAGATCGTAGGAACATGATGTAGTGTTTATTGCTTGCTTGTAAAATTAGATAGCAAGCACCACAACCACAATTGACGTTGCACCGATGGTACGCCTGCGTAGGCTGTTTTTCCGAAGCAGTTTAGAGACCTGGCGTGGCTCTGTGGTAGAATACCTGATTGCCACGCAGATTGCTTGGGTTCGATTCCTGCTGGGATCCCAATTTTCATTCTTTCCATTCGTCCTGTCAACGCTGCCGATGTCGCTTTTTCTTAACGCCCTCGCATTTAAGTTACCAATGTCTGTCCTCGCCGTTCCGGGTTAGATATAAACTGTCAATCACCTGTGGCGCATACCCGTACACCGGGGCCCGTGGTAAACGGGTATGTGCCACACGTGTCTGGAGAAAAGGGTTTGACGACGTACGCGACAGGATTTTCACATTATTCATGTCATGACCCGACAGTCATATTCGCCAAATCCTCTTACCCTCCCATGCCAGTTTTGGTCCACACCAAATTAAAGAGGCGATCATGAGAGCACCCAGACGTAGGCGGCTAGATAGATAGATAGATAGATAGATACGTAGATAGAAATGCTCAAAGTGCCAGAGGTTCGCTAAGAAATGCTTCGCATTTTTTAATAGCGTTATCTATCGCACATTCTCTGAATATACAGTGAATTCCCATGGTTTCTCACCTTTTTCAGGTGAGGCTTCACCCACTGACACGGAAAATCAGTTGGAGCAGCACTGTCAGAACTGACTTGGGTCCAGAAGTCGACGGCGAAGCATACTGCTGCAGCATGACTGCAGCATCGCCCCAACCTGGACATTAATCAGAACCCACTGTGAACCATATTCGAGCTTTAAACTTGCTACTAGAAATGCTTGTGGCAGAACTGCAAACAGAAGTGGCTGAATACAATAATAGGTTTCACTGCTTTTCATGTGGTGTACACGTAACCCTGAGTTTGGCACTCTTTGGCCTGAGTTGCCCTTGCGCCACTAAAACCTACCATCATCATATGGCGTACAGACAGCCGTACTAAGCCAAAGAAAACATGGCAGATGCTTATTAAAGTGTGATCGTCATGACATAACAAGGAATGGCATTTGACAGGAAGTGTTTATCATTACATTCAGACTTGACAATAGGAATTATTAAGTTACCATCCAGCATGTTAACAAAATGCAGCCTATTAGGCACTACTACAGTTTGTATGGTGGCGCAGTGGGCTAATGCCTCATGCACCACTCTTCGTTGCGATGACATTAGTACGAGTCTCACGATTGTGTTTAGGCAGTGTTCCCCCTTTTCAAGACATTGTTTTAACATCACTGCTCTGAAAAAGCTGTAATGTCTCTCTTAAAAGAGGATTGCCAATCGCTGACGTTCCTTGATCCGGCAGTAATAAAAGTACAAAAGATGCTCAGCAAAATGGCAATGCATGTTACTGGCTTCCCAGTAAAACATACGTACCAATGTCAATGGCAAATCAAGGCATACCGTTAACAGCTAGCTGCGCATAATGTCAAACAGCCTAGCGGGGGAAAAAGAAGCTTGCTGCAGGTGGGGACCAAATCCACTACCTTTGCATTACGTGTGTGGTGCACTACCAGTTCTGCTATAGTGGTGAACAGTCATGGGCATGTTACCAGTAAAAAGTAAGTGTTACAGGAACTGTTAACAATGTAACTTGTTACAGTTATGTTACCGTGAAAAAGTAACGTAGTTACTTTTCTGTTACTGTATAAAATTAAGTGATAGATCACAAACCAAGTTTTAGAATTTATTTAATAAAAACGCATGAAGGCATGTGGGTAGTCGAAATTAAACGTGGTAAGACGAACAAAAACTAAAAGGGGGCCTAGCAAAAGCATTTGTTGAGTACTCCTTTTGCTGCATCAGTTTATCTGTTCGAGCACTGTTGGTGAAAAGAAACTTTATTCACAAATAATTGTGATGAACGTCCCAGGATACTAGAAGTGGAAACCGTGGTTGATACACTGGAACAACGGCAGTATCCTAGGATATTAATTAGCAATAAGCAGGAGTGCATGCGAAGGAGAACCGGGAGTGCACCACGAGCGTACACGACTTCCATTGTGTCTATTCCTTATGTTCAAGGCATATCAAACCTAGTTCGGACAGCTTCGGTTCGCGAAACACAAAGACCACCTGCGGACAATTAGAGTGGGGTCATCGAGCACGATGCGGGGATTGCGAAGTGACTTATATCGGCGAAACAGGCAGGAAACGCACCGGATGCTGGTAAAGCAACCTGTGCAAAGCATTTTAAGCCGGAGCTTGTTGAGCAGTACAGGACAATACGGCATAGCTTTGACCTAAACAAGGCCACAATGCTGGCTCGTGAACGAAGTTGGGGGACTCATGGCACGGCCGCTGGATAAAAAGCGCAAGGGTACGGCCTGCCGCGTGCTCCGAAACCGGCGTGACGGGCCTAGTTTCCCGGAGCACCGCCGCGGCGCCACCGGGCGGGGACGGGTTTCGCGGACGCCCGCGGGATCACATGCGCGGCGCGCTTGCGGCAGTTATGCGTGGGCGCGTGCGTCTTCATGTGACGCCCGAAATCCTCTTCTAAAATTTATCTAGCGTGTACACATCAGTTAATTACCGATATTTCTTGTTCATTCTTGCAGCGCTTGGGAATTTTTGTTCTTGCCTTGCTTTTTGCGGAAGTAATCGCGTGGGCATATTTTTCTGGTATCCTAGAAGACCACAACTAACCAACCTGGAGGCGCTGCACCTTTCTTAATGCATCGAAATTCTTTATTTTGGCTCTGAATATGTTGATTCAGATTTAATCATTTCATTTCAAAAAAGTGATCTCAGAAACTGCAGCGGCCACTGTTTATTTGACACGAGAAAAAATAAACTTCTTCCTTCCTCCAAACATGTTTATAGTACACATACGGTACGGTATCGCATGCAACTGCCATGAAATAATGCTTATCATATGTGCGACCATCTCATAGAAGGAGATTCGAGTCACTTTGAAATTTCAGTGACTACATCTTCAATACAGACAATTGGGCGAGCTGTTACGGATTAAATAATATGAAAACGGTCAGACGGAAAGAGTGATGAAGAGGCTGAAAAACACACGAACACAACTGCTTACATTCCTGCCCTTTTCAGTAGTTCTGTTTCTTCCCGTTACGCCGTTTATGATCGTGTAACGAATATTCAACAGAGAACATAAAATCTGGACAAAATGTGAGAAGTTATTTTATTTATTATGAATTCAGGGCTCATCCCTGCCAGCTGCAAACTGCGGCTTGTTGCAAACGTCGTTGAAATCCAGCGGCCGTGACACCACCTTCCCGTTTTCTCTTATCTCTCGTTTTTTTTTTTTTTAGTTCCCACCTTTCAGCCCGCGACACCTTTGTCATCGGTTCCGGTTGTTTCCGAACGCTGTCGCGTTGCGGTGGCGTGCGTTGCCCCGCAATGCCATGTGGTACGGATGTTGGTTGCCGTGAAAAGCACGTGTACTCCTTTTATTCAGAGAGTTGGGTTGTCTGTGGTCATTAGCGGTACGGGCCACAGACTCAAACTTACCTCAGCAAAACATGCGGAGACAAAAAAGTGCATAAAAGCGGCTGGTGAGCGACGACAATATTTCATTTCAAACAAATATACGTGGCAGCCAGCACACACTTTGCGAGCGACTCACAGGGACAAAGTTAAGGTAGGTCGCTTTTGACAGCTATACGGTAAAAAACAAAAAAAAAGGGGGGGGGGGCGGAGGTAAACGCTTTCCTTATACTCGTCTCTGTTTTCTTTTTTTATTATTATTGTTTTGTTATGCCTCCAGCTTGTGAGCCCAAATTTTGGCTTCCCATGTCTACTTCCAGTCTGTGCAGACCATAAAACCTTTCGTTTTGGTCCTTTGACGTTAGCCGCTGCACAGGCACTGGCGAATCTTCGTTGCACACGAACGTGATTGTCTTCTGGCAGTCTCCGTCATGTGGACAAAGGATGCATTCATTACACGCACATAAATATAACAACCACTTTTTCACACATTCAGCGCCATATAATGTTGCTACGCGCATTGTGTAATATTCTTTCAGACTCAAAGCAAAAAGTTAGTCCTGGAAAAAAAAAGTGCCAGGAGCTCGGCACCTACACGGAAACTTAAGTGGCTATTTAACCAGATTACGCGAACGGACTCAACTGAACGCATGATATGTCGTGACTGCGATAGATGAGATGAAAAAAAACCGCTTGGAACAGCTGAGTGAGATCGCTGTTGCGACCATCACCAACTAATTTGCTGCGGCTGCTGCCCCAACGGAGCCGCCGGCACCCGTTTCCCCTTCCCTAGAGTCACTGTATATGCTACCTTTAGGTAGCAGAGTTGCGCATAGGTCTGGCTAGCAACCACAGCTATGCGGTGAAGTCGCACTTCGTTTTTGCAGGCGACATGCCTACCATGTCGCAGATTAACATGTCTGGCGTGTCGAAGACCGGCGATAAACATTGGCTCTCGATGGCTAGTGGTTATTCAGTTCGCTGCAGCGGCGGCGGCGAGAAATAAAAAAAATGGCCCAAGCGGCAGCTTCTCCGCAATGCATGGTTGCTAGCGGCGTTGGAAGGCAGATGCGCAACTCTGCTACCTAAAGGTAGCATATACAGTAACTCTACCCTTCCCCGCCCCGTCGCGCCGCAGCGGCCGCAACTGCAACTAGGGCCAACACGCGCTCTCCCATAGAAAGGCGCCCGACGCGGCAGGCCGTACCGTGCGCTTTTTAGATGCGAAGTATCTTAAGGCGGAGCTCAATCCGGTGGTGGTGGTGGTGGTGGTGGTGGTGGTGTGCGGCGTGACCACCCTTACTGCGCATGCGCATACCCTCTCCACACACCTCCACTCACCCTCTCCCCTTCCCCTCACCACTTTCCCTTTCCCCTTCCCCTTTCCACTTTCTCTCTCCCCTTCCCCTCTCCACTTTCCCCTCCCCTCTCCACTTTCCCTCACCCTCCTTTCTCCACTTTCCCTCTCGCCTCCCCCTTTCCACTCTTCCTCTGAAACGCGGGCTAGACATGCCGAAATTCTCTCCTGCGCAACGCCGCGATGACCTCGAGCGCATGCGCGTCCCCTCCCCTTCTCCCTCCTCTCCTACGCTGCCCCCCTCTCGCCCGCCTGTCGACCGCGTTCCCCGCTCGCCCTGTGAGAATTAATGGCCGGGCTAGATGGAAGATACGACGCGCGTAGCGTCCCTCTTCGCGTTCCACGACGCGAGGTCGGTAGCATGCCCAACGAACGCCAACGAAACGCAATCGCGCAAGTGCTCCGGCTTCGCATCGCCTCATGGTCCCCTTTAGCGGGAGATGGTGTAATTTTTATCCAGCGGCCGTGCTCATCGAATCGAGGTTCACTCGTCGTGACGCATCGGCTTGCAACAACTGCCATGGTCTACTACCGAACCTTTACAACGACATGTGTGACTTGTGGAGAGGTCGACCTACGCTCATTTTTTTTCCTTTTCTTTTGTTGCCACTGTATACCGAGGATGCCACCTGCTTAGTAGGCGAATCGTCTATGCCATTTTGTTAATAATTGTTGTGTAAAGTCGGAGTAAACCTTTTACAGTCAGTTCCAAATAGGTTTACAAAAAACGCCAGGCCTGCGCTGAAACCGCAGCACAGTCACAGCGAAAGCTGGAAGAGCGGCGTTTCTAGAGCCCGTTGTAAGCTCTCTTGTGGCTACAATACAAGTAGACTAGAAAGGTACCCACTACGCCATAAATCACAATTTTTGTGAAGTTGGGAAGCACCTACTAAGCCATTATTCGTCATTCTGCGGAGAAGCGAGGCACCAGCTACACGTCTGTAAGGCATTATGTGCACTTTGTTGACGCGACGACTGATGACTAGAGACCGGAACTTCAGGCAAAATGCCTATTTTTTCCTGGAGTCCGTTTCGAGCCTATTTAACATATAAGCACGAACTAAAGGAAGGGAAACGTTTTAATCAAACATTTATTGTGCCTATAAGTGCCTATTTCGAGCTTCGTGCCTATATCAGCTTTTCAGCGCCTAAAAATGCCTTTTCGCGTTCGTCGAGTACACGTTTTGCTTAAATGAGCTGTTCATACGGAGGAAAACAAGAAGCATTTAGTGTGGCGATATTAACTTCAACAGTCGCATAGCGCACTAGTCATGTTTTTTTTTTCGTTTACGTTTTTAGCTCCTGTTAAGGCGCGATTACAGTGCGGCTTAGGGTAGACGCGCGCATGCGCTTCGTCACGTCGGCGAAAACAGACCTAGTTCGACGCACTGCCACAGCCAACGTATAACTGGACTCGGCCGATGTGCTCCGACGCATGTGACGCTCGCCAACGCGCCGATAACGTCGGTCTATCAACGCGCCTTTACGTGAGCGGGGCTAGAGTGTATCCCACCGAGGTAAAGCGAGGCTAGCCTAGCGCTAGTGGGCCCCCATAAAAGATCTCCGTCGCTTGGTTCGAGAAGCACGGCGGTTGCGTGAGCGAGGCTAGAGTGTACTCTAGTGAGTGGAAGCGAGGCTAGGCTAGCGCTAGTGTTCCCTCCCTCTCCCCCTTGAAGATCTCATTCGCTTGGTTCGAGAGTAGTGCACCTCGGCGGTTGCGTGAGGGAGGCTAGAGTCTACTCTAGCAAGCCAAAGCTAAGCTACGCTTGCGCTGCAGCCTGCAGCCTACGCGTCAGTTTCGTTGGCATTTGTGTTCATAACTGCAGCTGCCGGTAGTCTGCCGAGCAATGCCGAAGAAAAAGACGCCGAAAAGTGTCCTTGTCAGGCAGTGGACCAGTGGATCGCAGTGCTAGTCCGTCGATGGAGAAACGGTATTTTGCCATCCATGTGGAAAGCAGGTGAGAAGACATTGCAAAGATCAATATGCTGCGTTTGACGTCCACTCTGAAACACGCATTGGCATAAAGCTCCCAACATTGCTTACGCAACTGCCAATTCGAATAACCCCTGAACCTGCGCAAATAAGATGCATTTTTTGGTGACTTCACGGGCACTCAGATTCATTGTTTTGTTATTTTTATATCCGCATCTGTCAACTCGCATGCAACAGGAAATGTGCGGAGCATTCTCGGTCGGATACAGGTATAAGCATTTCGATTTTAAAATGCACGCTCGGGCTCGTGTTATCTAACTTCGCCATTTCCACAGAGTTTTTCGACAGCCGCAAGGAAAAGTACAAGCGCAAGTGCACTAAAGAAGTTCCACGTATCCAACGCACCTTCCTAGTGCAATTCGCTCGTTTATTCTCGCAGGTACCATGTGAAAAAAAGTGTCATCTGGAGCAGCACGAGAAAACAACGTTGCATCAAGCCAACGCTCTGCGCAACCAACCATCAACGTCGAGGCAGTCGTTCTTGTCTGAAGCTTTTGCTGAAGGAAAGAGAAGTGAATTCAGCGCAGACTTATGCGAAGCATTGGTCGCTGCTAACATCCCTTGGGCGAAGATCGAAAACAAGACATTCAAGAATTTTTTGCAAAAGTACTGCAACCAGAATATACCATCAGAGTCCACTCTTCGCAAGCAGTACCTGAGGCCAATGTACGAGGACACGTTAGCAAAAATCAGACGAGAACTCGGTGAATCATACATATGGATTTCAGTGGACGAGACAACAGATGCGACCGGACGATTACTTGGACATTTTGTAGTTGGAAAGCTGGATGCAAAAGAGAAGACAACACCTTTCTTGGTATGCTCGAAACAACTGGAAAAAACGAGCGGTGATACCATCGCCTACTTTGTGAACTCGTCCTTGAGGGTACTGTACCCCTCCGGATCCCACGACGACAGAGTACTGCTGCTCTACACAGATGCAGCAGCTTATATGCACAAGGCTGCTGCACTTCTCAAGGTCTTTTATCCAGAATTATTGCATGTCACTTGTCTTGCCCATGGGCTTCATCGGGTCTGTGAAGAGCTGAGAAAGTCGTTCAGTTCTGTTAACGAACTAACAGCCGCAGGCAAGGCAGTGTTCCTTAAGGCGCCTTCGCGCGTTCGTGCCTTTAAAGAGCAGTTGCCGGATGTGCCTCTTCCACCGTTGCCCATTGTTACCCGCTGGGGAACTTGGCTGAAGGCAGTGGAATACTACAACAAACACTTCGCTGGTGTTAAGGCTGTTATTAACAGCTTTGCAGCGGACGAGAGCATCGCCGTGAAAAGAGCCCAGACTGTTCTACACCACGATACACTTGAATCTGACTTGGCCTATCTGTGTGCTCATTTTACTTTCCTTGCAGAAAGCATACAGAAACTTGAAAGTTAGGGCGCCGCTCTGACTCAGAGTGTTGAGCTAATTTTGGACGTGCAGGAAAGCTTCGCCACCGTCCCCAATGGACCTGTCGCTGACAGGGTCACCTTGAAGCTTAAATCTGTCTTGGACAAGAATCCCGGATTTTATGTGCTAAAACAAGTGTTCTGAGCGGCGCTGATTCGAAGATTCCAGATGAAATTAGAGCATCGAAAGTGCCGGACTACAAGTACGCTCCACTAACTTCAGTGGACGTCGAGCGTTCTTTTTCCGCATACAAACAAATACTGACTGAAAGAAGGCACAACTTCAAGCCCGAAAACCTTGAGATGGTGCTGGTTTGCCACTGCTTTCATAGCCTTTCTCACAGTGTCCAGTCACCGTAGCTTTTACCTAAATCTGTTCAAATGGTTATTCTTCTCCTAATTCTTTTCATGAAAAAAATAAAATTAACTTTCCCGAAGCACAGGATTTGCCTGCTCTGTTTGTTAGAAGGAAGATTTGTCCTGAAACACGCTGCTGAAGTAATTATGCATTCTGCCTATATATGCCTAAACGATAGTTTTTAACGCCTATATATGCCTAAATGACAGTATTTAGGGCCTATTATAGGCGCCTAAAACCTTGTTTTTTCGTGCCTGAACTTCCGGTCTCTACTGATGACGATGAAGAATTATGGCTCAGCCCTTTGTAAGGGGTTGGAAGCTTTAAACGGCCCACCAGTTATGTAATTTGCATTGGGTGACGCCCGCTCGCTATTTCCCTCTCCCGTCATGCTGTATAACATACGTTGACGTGGGAGAGAGACGGGGGTGGGGCGAAGAACTTTACTGAGACCCCGAGGAAATGGATCATGCGCTCATGGGCTTCCTTGGCAACCAATCTAAGTGCACTTGCGAGGAACCCACTACGCTATAAAGCATTGTAATTTTACTGAGACCCCGAGGAAATGGATCTGCGCTTATAGGCTTCCTTGGCAACCAATACAAGTGCACTTGCGAGGAACCCACTACGCTCTAAATCATTCTAATTTTTGAGAAGTAGGGCAGCAGGCACTGTGCCATTTTTCGTCATTTTACGGAGATCCGTTGTACCTGCTAAACGCATGTAAGGCATTATGCGCACTGTGTTGATGCTGTGCCTGATGACGACGAAGAATTACGGCAGAGATCTTTGTAATGGGTTGGAAGCATTTCACAACCTACTCGTTGCGCAATTCGCATTGTGTGACGCCTGGTTACAGAATTCGCGTTGTGCGACGCTTGGTGCTTATTTTACTCTTCTACCACGCTATATTGCAGGCACGTAGGCAAGGGGGGGGGCCCGGGGGGCCCGCCCCCCCCCCCCCGAAATTCGTCCGGCCTTCTATATTCCCGGGCAACTTTTGTTTTATTTTTGCCATGGAAATACTTTCTTTCGAACAATTAGGCCTTGGGCCCCCCCCCCCCCCCCGAAAAAAAATTCTGGCTACGTGCCTGCTATATTGCATATGCTAATGTGGTTCCTCCCGACATGAAGCCTGTATAGGACCTTTTTGCAAAGCAGTTTCAAGCACCGGCATGGCTCAGAGGTTGAATACTGGGCTCCCACGCAGAGGGCCCAGGTTCGAACCTCGTTCCATCCTGGAATTTTTTTTCTTATTTCGATCGATACTGGTTACGGACACCGGCGGCGGCGGCGGCGGACAACTACGGCGCCAAAAACGGCCGGTGAAATGATCTCATAACAGCTTTCGCTGTAAAACTGCTTCGCTAGTTCACGGTATTTCTTACCTCAACCATTTCGCGCTCTGGCAGCTGATTTCCAGCCGCCTGTCGAAACACGATTAGCTCAGAGCCTTTGACGATCGAGCTGTACACCAAGAAGAGAGCTGGTAGCTCAAGTGACAAAAAGGATATATATGTAGTGAAAAAAAAATGAACGTGAACTTAGCAAGCTGTTAAGTTGCAACATGGTTGATACACGACATGCAGTTTACAAGTAAACGAAGTTGTGTTAAAGGCCGACCGCCGACCTTGGTCATCAGGAGAGAAATTATTCCCCTTAGTGACCTCCTCTCCTTAACTGTGAGAGGAGCCGTTTTGAGGAAAGGTGCAGAGTATATTGTCACGTGGTCGTGACGTCGACGAACACAGCAGTCGGCGTTTGTAGGATGAAACTGTTTATTTGGCCGAACTTGTGGCCGGAAAATGAGAACTAGAACTACAGCAATGCACGCTGTACAATGATAGCGGCGAACAGGGCGTCGTCCGTCGATCAACTGACAAGCGGTCAAGCGCGTCGGCTTTTATACAGGCGCTATGGAACTTTCCAGCAATATCGCTGGTGGTGGCGTTATCTCTCGACAAAGCTGGAACATTCGCGTGCGGCGCGCAATCTTAACAAAACGATCTACTAAAATCGTGAAGCTTCTCGAACACTGCTTCGCGGCCAGCGTCGAGCGTTAATAACCGTCCTTGCTGGTCAAACTCGAACACATCAAAATAAAAGAAGAAGCGGGCGTGGCATTGCCCCCCTCTGAAAAAGCATCGTCCCGATGCTTGCAACAGAACATGGAAAGGAAAAAAATAAGTGCATACACAAACAAATTACAATAACAAAGGAAAAAGTAGAGTCCCCAGGTTGGCTAACGCGCAAAAAACGGCTTAAGGCGCACGACATGGACGACTTCAGGTCGTGCGCGGCGTCGCTGGGAGTTCGTAATGCCGTCCGGGACGACCTCGTAGTCAAGAGCGCCGTGACGTCGAAGCACCTTGTATGGGCCGAAGTATCGCCGAAGAAGTTTTTCACTGAGCCCACGTCGGCGTATCGGCGTCCAGACCCACACACGGTCACCGGGTTGGTACTCCATGTGGCGGCGTCGAAGGTTGTAGCGGCGGCTGTCAGTCGTCTGCTGGTTCTTGATCCGTAGGCGGGCGAGCTGTCGTGCTTCTTCGGCGCGCTGTAAGTAAGCGGCGGCGTCGAGATTGTCTTCGTCGGTGACGTTGGGTAGCATGGCGTCGAGCGTCGTCGCCGGGCTTCTTCCGTAGACCAACTTGTACGGCGTCATCTGCGTCGTTTCTTGGACGGCCGTGTTGTAAGCGAAGGTCACGTACGGAAGGACGGCGTCCCACGTCTTGTGCTCAACGTCGACGTACATGGCCAGCATGTCGGCGATGGTTTTATTTAGACGCTCTGTGAGGCCATTGGTCTGTGGGTGGTAGGCGGTGGTGCGGCGGTGGCTCGTCTCGCTGTATTTGAAGATCGCCTGAGTTAGGTCCGCAGTAAAGGCGGTACCTCTGTCTGTTATGAGGACCTCTGGGGCGCCATGACGCAAGACGATGTGCTCCACGAAGAACTTGGCTACCTCGGCGGCACTGCCTTTGGGCAAGGCCTTTGTCTCGGCGTAACGGGTGAGGTAGTCAGTTGCTACGACGATCCACTTGTTGCCGGAAGTCGACGTCGGGAACGGCCCCAGTAGGTCCATCCCGATTTGCTGGAACGGCCGGTGAGGTGGTTCGATTGGCTGCAGAAGTCCCGCTGGCCTAGTCGGCGGTGTCTTCCGTCGCTGGCAATCTCGGCAAGTCTTAACGTAGTGGGCGACGTCGGCAGGAAGGCGTGGCCAGTAGTATTTTTCCTGTATCCTCGCGAGCGTGCGGGAAAAGCCGAGGTGGCCAGCCGTCGGGTCGTCGTGCAGGGCCTGCAGAACCTCTGGTCGCAGTGCCGAAGGAACAACGATGAGGTAGTCGGCCCGGGCCGGAGAGAAGTTCTTCTTTACGAGGACGTCGTTTTTCAAGAGAAATGACGCCAATCCCCGCCTGAATACTTTTGGAACAACGGCGGTCCTGCCCTTGAGGTATTCCACAAGGCCCCTGAGTTCCGGGTCGGCTTGCTGTCGTTCAGCGAAGTCGTCGGCACTTATGGTTCCCAAGAAGCAGTCATCATCGTGGTCGTCCTGCGGCGGTGCGTCGACGGGGGCACGAGACAAGCAGTCGGCGTCGGAGTGTTTTCTTCCGGACTTGTAAACGACGGTAATGTCGAATTCTTGAAGTCTTAGGCTCCACCGCGCGAGGCGACCTGAAGGGTCCTTCAAGTTGGCTAGCCAACACAAGGCGTGGTGGTCGCTCACAACTTTGAAGGGTCGGCCGTAGATGTAGGGGCGAAACTTCGATGTAGCCCAGATGATGGCCAGGCACTCCTTTTCTGTTGTGGAATAGTTGATTTCTGCCTTTGATAGCGACCGGCTAGCATAACTGATGACCCTTTCCAATCCGTCGGTCTTCTGCACAAGGACGGCGCCGAGTCCTACGCTGCTTGCGTCGGTGTGGATTCTGTATCGGCGTGCTCGTCGAAATGCGCAAGTATCGGAGGCGTCTGCAGGCGTCGTTTCAATTCTTGAAATGCCTGAACTTGCGACGTTTCCCACCTGAATTCGACGTCGGCCTTCGTGAGTTGCGTCAGTGGCTCGGCGATCCGTGAAAATTCCTTGACGAAACGTCTGTAATAGGCGCACAAACCGAGAAAACGGCGTACGGCCTTCTTGTCGGTGGGCGTCGGGAAGTCAGCGATGGCAGCTGTTTTCCGCGGGTCCGGGCGAACACCATCCTTGCTGATCACATGACCCAAGAACAAGAGCTCCTCGTACGCGAAGCGGCACTTTTCAGGCTTCAAAGTGAGTCCGGAGGTCTTGATTGCTTGAAGTACAGCTTCAAGGCGCCGAAGGTGTTCGTCGAAGTTTGAGGAAAACACAACGACGTCGTCCAAGTACACGAGACATGTGTGCCACTTCAAGCCGGCCAGTACTGTGTCCATAACCCGTTGAAAAGTCGCAGGTGCCGAGCAAAGACCAAAAGGCATGACCTTGAACTCAAACAGGCCGTCTGGCGTTATAAAGGCAGTCTTTTCTCGGTCTCTCTCGTCGACTTCTATTTGCCAGTAACCGGTCTTGAGGTCCATCGACGAAAAGTATTTTGCGTTGTGTAATCGATCCAGGGTGTCGTCTATCCGGGGAAGGGGATACACGTCCTTCTTCGTGACTTTGTTCAGGCGACGATAATCGACGCAAAAACGGAGAGTCCCATCCTTCTTCTTCACTAGCACCACGGGGGATGCCCACGGACTCTTCGACGGCTGGATGATGTCGTCGCGTAGCATTTCGTCCACCTGTTTCTTCACGGCCTCCCGTTCCCGTGTCGAAACCCGGTAGGGACTCTGACGGAGTGGTCGAGCATTTTCTTCTGTTATAATGCGGTGCTTAGTAAGGGGCGTTTGTCGGACCCGCGATGACGACGAGAAACAGTCCTTGTTTTTCTGCAGAAGGTATCGAAGCTGTTGCTGTTGGCGAGCGGGAAGACTTGGGTTTACGTCGAAGGGTGGCTCAGGTGTTGGGGTAGTCGTCGTAGCTTCGTCATGATCTGAAAAGGCAAACGCATCGCTGACGGCCAAGATTTCTTCGATGTATGCAATCGTCGTGCCCCTGCTCAGGTGTCTGTATTCTTGGCTGAAGTTCGTTAGCATCACGCTTCCCTTTCCTTCATGCAACCGAGCAATGCCCCTTGCAACGCAAATGTCGCGGTCTAGTAGCAAACGCTGATCGCTCTCGATGACACCTTCGATGTCTTCAGCTTTTTCGGTGCTGACGGGAATTATGATGCTGGAGCGAGGCGGGATGGTAACTTGATCCTCGAGCACGTTCAGGGCATGGTGACATGGATTCGTATCCGGCGGTGTCGTTTTGTCCCACGATAGGGTTATCGACTTGGTTCTTAAGTCAATGACGGCGCCATGATGGTTTAAGAAATCCATGCCAAGTATGACGTCCCTGGAGCAGTGTTGCAAGATTACGAAACTCGCAGGATACGTGCGATTATTGATTGTAACTCTTGCTGTGCAGACTCCAGACGGCGTTATTAGATGGCCTCCAGCGGTACGGATTTCGGGGCCTTCCCAAGCAGTCTTAACTTTCTTCAACTTCGTGGCGAAAGGCCCACTGATGACGCAATAGTCGGCTCCAGTGTCGACGAGAGCGGTGACGTTGTGGCCGTCAATGAGAACGTCGAGGTCGCTAGTTCGTCGTCTTGCGTTGCAATTGGGTCGCGGTGTCGGGTCACGGCTGCGTCGGTTTGTTCCGCTGCTTCGACGTGGCGTCGTCAGTTCTTCCTCAGGCCGTGAAGTTTCGACGTCAGGGCTTCGTTCGTCTTGCGGCGTGTTCTTTAGATTTCGTTGCGGCGTCGTCGTCGGCGGCGGAGGATCTTCGGTAGTTCGTCGTACAGCAACCGCACCTCCATCGGTTGCTGCCCTTAGTTTTCCGGATACGGGCTAGGTGACCGGCCCCGGTTTGGGCCAGTGTACTGCCGGCGGTGCGGAGACATGTAGCGGCCGGGCGACGGCGAGCGGGAAGGTCGTCGTTCTTGCCAGTGTGTTCCGGTGAGGTAGTCGTCGATGTCCCGAGGCCGTTCGCCTGGCTGCGGGCGCGGCGCGTTGACGGCGAATCCTCGAAGGCCCATCTGTCGGTACTGGCAGCGGCGGTATGTGTGGCCGGCTTCCCCGCAATGATAGCAGAGCGGTCGGTTGTCAGGGGCACGCCAAACGTCGGTCTTTCGAGGGGCGCATGGTTGTCCTGTCGGCGGGCGGTATGGCGTCGGTGGTGGTGGCGGCGGTGCCTGACGTCGGAACTGCTGCGGCGGCGCGGCGTCTTGACGCGGGCGAGGAGGGGCGGCGTTGCGTCGGGCTGCAGCAGCATAGCTCATGGCTTGCGGCTGAGGCAGTGGCGGTTCAAGGTTGCCCAGGGACTGCTGGATTTCTGATCGAACGACATCTGCGATCAAGTCCACTTGAGGCTGCGCCGAAGGTAAGAGCTTGCGAAGCTCCTCCCGCACGATCGCTCTGATCGTTTCACGCAGGTCGTCGGAGCCGAGGGCATGAACAGCTGGGCTGTCTTGAATCAATCGGCGATTATATTGGCGGTTACGCATTTCCAGCGTCTTCTCAATCGTGGTTGCCTCTGAGACGAATTCTTGGACCGTCGAGGGTGGGTTCCGTATCAGCCCAGCGAAGAGCTCTTGCCTTACCCCTCGCATGAGGAAGCGGACTTTCTTGTCCTCGGGCATGGCAGCGTCAGCGTGTCGAAACAGTCGGGTCATTTCCTCTGCGAAGATGGCCACGCTTTCGTTTGGTAGTTGCACCCGTGTCTCCAGCAAGGCTGCGGCCCTTTCTTTTCTGACGACGCTTGCAAACGTCTGCAGGAATGCGCTCCGAAAGGCGTCCCAAGTTCGAAGAGTGGACTCCCGGTTCTCGAACCAGGTCCTTGCTGCGTCTTCAAGGTAAAAGTAAACGTGCCGCAGCTTGTCCTCGGAGTCCCAGTTGTTAAATTTTGAGACCCTTTCGAAAGTCTCGAGCCAGGTGTCCGGGTCTTCGAATGACGACCCGCGGAAGGTTGGCGGCTCCTTGGGCTGCCGGAGTAGGATCGGCGCAGGCTGCACGGGGTCGGTCATCGTCGCTGCGGTGGGTGTTGGGACCTTGGGCTGCCTGGTTTGTTCGGGAAGGAGCCCGTGCTCTGGCTGCAGTCCCTTCTGCCTGCGGCTTGTTCGACGATCCGGGTATTCTTTGCTGTCGTCCTCCTCGCGGCTTGGGCTTGGGTCAGCGCTTCGCGGGGGCGTCCGGATCATGGAAGAAGCAGCACCTCCACCAGATGTCACGTGGTCGTGACGTCGACGAACACAGCAGTCGGCGTTTGTAGGATGAAACTGTTTATTTGGCCGAACTTGTGGCCGGAAAATGAGAACTAGAACTACAGCAATGCACGCTGTACAATGATAGCGGCGAACAGGGCGTCGTCCGTCGATCAACTGACAAGCGGTCAAGCGCGTCGGCTTTTATACAGGCGCTATGGAACTTTCCAGCAATATCGCTGGTGGTGGCGTTATCTCTCGACAAAGCTGGAACATTCGCGTGCGGCGCGCAATCTTAACAAAACGATCTACTAAAATCGTGAAGCTTCTCGAACACTGCTTCGCGGCCAGCGTCGAGCGTTAATAACCGTCCTTGCTGGTCAAGCTCGAACACATCAAAATAAAAGAAGAAGCGGGCGTGGCAATATGGAAAAGTAACTGTATTTTCCGCTACAGTTACTCTGTAAAAAAGTAACTAGTTACCAGTAACGCATTACTAGTAAATACTGCCCAAGACTGGTGGTGACCGTTTCCCTGTCCACTTTCTCAGGTATTTACTTATGTGCAATCCTGGCATTGTCAGCCAGCACCACTCATGGCCACAGCAGCAAAATGTAATATTTTTTTGTTGCCACAGCACAAATTGTAAGGCACAGTGAGGAATCAGTCCCAACTTAGGGAAAGTAGTGTTTTGCCAAACTTCATATTCTTTTTTTATAGTTACTGATTTTTATTAAAAATCACTAATAACACCCTTTATGCATTGTGTGGCTTCAAAATATGTTGGCTCCACATGTTTGTGTTGCACAAACAGGGCCCTTGACTGATTCTCCTTTCTTGCACTGTGTGATATAGGTAACAATCATTCACAAGAGACATTACCCTGCCATGCATGTGCACCTTGCATCTTGAATTTGGCCATCCTCGGTTGTCTGCACCCAGCAAATATTGCGCATGCAAGTTGGTAACACGTGAAGCCGCAGATATAAGAAAGCACCTCGGAGTGTGATGGTGCGCATGTGCTCTTATCCGATGGTTTTTGGCTTTTCCATGTTGTCTTCCAGTTAAAATCGGTTGACGTCTAGCACCCATCCTGTGTATGTGTCCTTTACTTGTGTCTGCGCCTCATTTTTGGGGACATGTGCTCCACAATATATCCACATGCTTTGCTATGAAAGTTCAGTTGGTCATGCTGTTTGTTGTAGCAACATTAATGAATTAAACTTACCTGACTTCACATACTGATATGCATCTAAAGCATGAAAGGCCTGAGAAGCGTTGCCATCATAGCTTTCTTTTTCCAGAAAATATGAGCTGATCTGTGCATAGTTAATCTCGGGCCACAGGTGCTCTCCTTTCACATAATTCAAATTCCGCATTGTGTCCAATTTGAAGGCAGCTGGACGCCTGGAATGGCCAGTAATAATCATGAAGGCATGTTATATGCAACCATATGCAACCAAACACATGCTTTGCATCCAACCCGTTTTCAGAAGAGTAGGCATTGTCATGTATACAGAACATAAATGTGTCACTGCAATAAAAATTTCTGAATCCTCATAAGTTTTGCCGAATCTTCCCGATGCAGTCATTATTACTTTGACGTCAACCCTCCAAACATGCCTACCTAAACTTTTAAATTCTTTGCCATCATTGTCCATAGATTACGCATGAATCTTTCTTTATGATCTAAGAAATTGCTCACCTGGTTTGTGTACATTCCATAGTTAGCTTGCACATGTGTCCATGCATCACTGCATATCTTAAGCTTTTTGTTTTTCTAGTTCTTTTTACTCATCTCTCTTAGGCTAGGAGGAACACAGTATTTAAAGAGAATAAAAATATTCACTACAACATTTATTTATTTTGCTTACACTGCTGTATGTGTTTTCTATACATTCATACTGCAGCTGTAGATTATTTCTTTTGTTTGTTTATTTTAACTGCCAAAAAATTTTGTCACTGTTATGTATACTTGCACTTGCCCCACTGTGAGTTGCAGCTTCAGTAAATACATTACAGTACGTGCAAACAAATGAAATTAAAATGATGGGGGAAACATGAAGGCTGGTTTAGATTTGCTCTGCAAATAACAAGCGTAGCCTTACAGCAAATATGACTGAAAGGTATCTGAGAAAACCAGAACATCAGCAAGGGACAGCAGAGGTGCACACTTGTAGGTCACGGTGTTACTTTCACTGGCCTTTTGTAGGAAACATAGGTAGAAGCGGCTAGGAATATGGCAAAAAGACAGGAGGAAAAATTTTACAATGGGCAATGCGCACCACCCAGATGATTTGTCAAATCAGTAGTTGCGTAGTTGGGAGCAACTTGGTAAGGGGGAACATAGCGTTGTCTTCTAACTTATCATTATTTATGACTATGACTACAGGGGTTGCTGTGCAGCTGTCAATAAAACCGGTATTAATATTGATCGTACTTTGTACTAGTGATATTCGTAATGCAGTGGGGTGTTTCTTGGTGGTAAGTGTGTTTGATGTGAGACAACTGCTATGTCAGATTTTTTGTTGTAAACATATCGCTTAGATGGACACAATTTCGGACCAGTTTGTAAGGCATATTTCAGCATAAAGTAAGAGAGGACCGTAGATGAAGCAGACGAACGACAGCGATCGAAACGGCAGCTTGCTAACGTTGCAAGTCGGGAGAAAGCATAAAGAGTCAAGGTTTCCGCGATTTTTAAAAACCTCAACACAGTTAAAATGCATTCTGTGCTCAAGCACATTACATCGCAGTGCTCTTCCTATTCTTTTTTTCATGGTCTAAAATATTTGTGTGCCTTGGTGAGGCCAGCCGAGTGAAATGTTCAGCTACTGTGCGGAGCGCAACAACTGCTACCGCGGGTGGTCTGTGGCTTCGATCGCTAAGCGTCAAACACGAGTGCTGTGGTTGAAGACCTTTCAGTCAACGCAAGCTACTACACAGAAAAATCATGCAAGCCAAAAAAAAAAGTTTGCTGAGAGAGAGAGAGAGAAGTGAACTTTATTAAAGCACCGGCGGAGGTAGCAGGGTGCCACGCAGGGCCCTCTTGCTACCCGACTATATGCAGTCATCAAGCTGCGTCTCGACGCTTACGCCGGGGAACCCAACGTTCTCCACGAGGCTGTCGCCCCTGGGTCCCGTCAGGTGCGTCCCTGCGCGTTTGGCGAGCGAGAGCTGTCTCGATCCGCTGGACCGCCTGTAGCTGTTGCCCTAAGTCCTGAGCCGTTAGGCACTGGCAATGTCCGTTGACAGTCTGCCTGGGTAGGCCGCTGCATCTTCTGGATTCAGTTCACAATCCCACAACACGTGAGTTAGCGTAGCGGTCGCACTGTTACACACACTACACTTTGCACTCTCGTAGACGTCGGGGCACATGAAGCGCGCGAGCGCAGGCGTGAGCACAGTGTTCGTTTGCAGCTGTCTGTAGAGTACCGCCTGTTCTCTGGTGAGCTGCGGGTGTGGGTCCGGCATGGAGCGACGTGCGCTCCGGTACCATTCCAGCACATCCGCGTAGCTTCCGGCTTCTTCGTCGTCTTCATCGTCGGTGGCTGACACTGACATTCGCCTTGACCATGCCGTTTGTTATCATCGGGGTTACGACGACGGAGAGACTCCGGCGACTTTTGTTGCACGAGCTCTCACAACAATAACAAGAAGAAAAGCAGTAGCCACCTATTATAGTTCGACTTGTCACTCAAAAAACTCCTTGACAAGTTAACGAACATATATTTACGCTTGATAAACTTCATACGACCATCCGACATGACGCGATTGGGACATGACATGTCCGCCACCCACACACGAGTTTAAGGGCACCAACATATTACGACAGATTGACAGCTCACACTTACCTTTCGGAACTGTTCTGCGGTGCTTGCATCGCGGTTTTCCACCAAAGCTGCGCGATCAATAAAAAAGAAACCAAGCGTGCACGCGGCGGTGGTCACATGAATGGACACGAAGCGACAGCCATGCGGAGTCTCGAACCGGAAGCCGTAGCAGAACACGCCGCACCCCCCAATCCCTCGCGGCAACCGAGATTTTGCTATCCGCCTGTTGTCTTGAACCCCGTAGTGAATGGTTTTGAGAACACAAAAATGATACTGAGAATACAAAGCAATCCCGACACAGTCAGTCAGTCAACGCTTTCGCACAAACTTACTCGCCAATAAAAAAACGGGTAATTTCTTGGTTGCCTACATATTGGTACCCTTCGTCATACCTGCTAACAAAAGTGCCGAGAAAAGATAGTTCGCAGCTTTGATTTATCAGTAAAGGGTTGTACTAAAAGTTCGGCCACCAATGAGCAACTCCATTACTCGTCCAGATTCATAACCGCAGCTTCGCACAAGGTGTAGTGGTAGCAAATGGTATTTACTACCATCTCAGAATCACTTTCAGCCATATTGAATTGAACTCACTGGCATGTAATTAAAGCTTCCCGTGATAGCGTTAGCCTACTGTCTCCTGTGTGGCGCATGTTTTAACAAAGTAAAGCCTAACCCCACGCATTGCGTGAATCGATTTCTCGCGACGCAGTCAACGAGTCAACGAAAAAGGTCACCTACGCGACCTTTTTCGCTTCGAGCCAAGAGTTACGAGGTGGATCGATGTCTTTGTGTAAATTGAAAAATAAATCTAGGGTCCTCCACTTACAGATCTTCATTATGATATCGCGGGCACCTAATTAAGATAATAAAGTTACATTAGGTTCTTTAATTTGGAAGTTGGACTCCTCTCTCTCTCTCTCTATATATATATATATATATATATATTGTAGCGAAGCTTATTGGAACTCTGAAGTGGGTCGTCCTCTCCGGCCCCTTCTAGTGGGTTGCCCTCTTCGGACAGAGTGCAGCTCGCGCAGAGTCGGCCCCGCCTTGACTGTTGCTGTCGTTCATCTTCGCCGAGTGTCCGCCAATAAACATCTTTATAATTTGGTGGAGAGTGCTGTGCCCTTCAAACAACTACGGTCAGCATTCAATGCCCTTGGAGCTTCGATCCTGTGCCGTGCCCTCTACCATGACTCAAGATGCCGCCCAGCAAACACCTCCCCCTGCACCGACATCTTGTCCCGGTGTCCCCCGCATCCGCGACCCTCCTGTTTTCACCGGCGCGGATGGCACCGACGTCGAGGACTGGCTCGCGATTTACGAGCGTTTCAGCGTACCCAATAAAGGGGACGAGGCAGGAAAACTGAGCAACCTGGTTTTCTACCTCGCGGGTGTCGCAAGCCTATGCACGCATCCGATTTCGCTACGCGGTCCGCTTTCAAGACCGCGATCGTCGACGTGTCTGGCCGCCCTGCGGTTCGTAAGCTGCAAGCTGACCAGCGCTTACGGGAACGAGCCCAGCAGTCCGGCGAGTCTTTCACGAGTTACATTGAAGACGTCCTGGACTTGTGCAAGAAAGCCAACGCGACCATGCCTGAAGCTGAGAAGATCCGGAACGTCATGAAAGGCATCGACGACGATGCCTTCACCATGCTACTCGCCAAAAACCCTTGCACTGTGGCTGAGGTCATCACACTGTGCCAAAGCTACGAGGAGCTGCGCCGGCAGCGGCTGATGACGCGTCGACCTCCATCACGCGACGCCGATCTCGCTGGCATGTCGGCTATTTCGGACCACTCCGTCTTGCTCGCCGAAATCAAGTCCTTCGTGCGCGAGGAGATTGCCCGCCAGTTCTCTCTACTGGCCTTCGCTCACCCGCAGCCTGTTGAACAGTCGTCGACCCCACTGCTTCCTCCCCTACGCCGGGCTATTGACCATGAAATCGCGGAGGTCATGCCGGAATACCACCAACCCCCTCGGGCACTGACTGCGCCGCTCAGTTACGCGCAAGTTGTAGCCAGGCCGCCCCCAGCGATCCCTGTGGTTCCCCACTTACGCCGGAGCCGTCGCCAGGCCTCAGGCCTTCGAAGAGAGTGTGCCGGCTGCGTACGCCGACGTCATCCATACGCCACGACTGCAGCCCACCATGCAGTCATACCAGCAGCTACCCCGTCCCTCGCGTCCTGCGACATGGATGGGACCTAGCCCGGCAAGCCGATGGCGCACTTCCGACAACCGCCCCATCTGCTTTGCGTGCGGTTGCACCGGTCACGTCGCCCGCTATTGCAATCGCATGCAGCCGCCTCGAGTCGGATCGACCGTCACCAGCCAGTCCAGCCGTCCATATTACGAGCCGCCGCCGCCTATGTCACCGACTTCACGCCCGTCTCCATCTACCCGCCGTTCGCCATCCCCAAGATGCCGCTCACTGTCACCGATGCGGCCTCGTCCGGTCGCCCGAGACCAGGAAAACTAGTCGTCGCAGTCCAAGAGGCAAGGGCTGCGACGCTATCGAACTGCCAAAGCCCTCAGCAAAGCCCATCGAACGTAGTAGACGTGTTTGTAGATGGCGTGCGCACATTGGCCCTTGTGGACACTGGAGCTGCCGTATCCGTTATGGACGCTAAATTTAGCCGACTACTACGAAAAGTGACGACGCCGCTTTCCGGGCTCTCCCTCCGTACAGCCAGCGCCCAAAGCATTCACCCGACTGCGGTGTGTACAGCCCGTGTCATCATTCAGGGCGCTCTGTACGCCGTCGAATTCATCATAATTTCTTCATGCTCTCACGACGTCATCCTGGGTTGGGATTTTCTCGCTCGCCACGACGCCGTAATTCGTTGCGCACCAGCCGAAATAGAGCTCTCACCATTCTCCAATTTCACGCCGGCGAACAGTCCATCGGCTGCGACCAAAGTACTCGTCAAAGACGACACCACAGTTCCTGCAAACTCGTCAACGGCTGTGTCCGTCTATTGCACCGGTCTCTCCGACACCGTTGCACTCCTTTCCCCCTCTGACCGCGTTTTCACCAGGAAAGGTTTGCTGGTGCCATTTGCGACCGTGCAAGTCACTCAGGGCGACACCGATATTTTCGTTACGAACCCATCCCCGTACATTGTTACGTTGGTGCGAGGGGAATGTCTCGGCCGAGCGGAAGCCCTCGAAGACGCACAAGTTATGGACGCACCGGGTGACACGCACTGTGCCAGCTCCCGTACGCTCGGTGCTGTTTCCACATCTGACTCGTCACCCGCTGATGTATTTTCTTCCTCAATTGCTGACAACCTTACGTCGGTCCAGCGTTCCCAGCTTCTCTGCCTGTTGGAAGAATTTCGTTCTTCGTTCGATGTCGCGCAAACTTCTCTCGGCCGCACGTCTGCTGTCACGCATCACATCGACACTGGCGCCCAACCACCACTGCGGCAACGTCCATATCGCGTATCTCCAGCAGAGCGTCGTGTAATTAACGAGCAAGTCGAAGACATGCTTCGCCGCGATGTTATTCGACCCTCAAACAGCCCGTGGGCGTCTCCTGTAGTTCTCGTTGCGAAGAAGGACGGCTCTGTGCGGTTCTGCGTGGACTACCGCCGACTCAATAAGATCACCCGTAAGGACGTTTATCCCCTCCCTCGAATAGACGACGCCATTGACAGCCTGCAAGGAGCAGAATTCTTTTCGTCGCTCGATTTGCGCTCAGGGTACTGGCAAGTCCCCATGGCTGATGACGCTCGACCGAAGACAGCGTTTGTCACACCCGACGGCTTGTACGAATTCAACGTCATGCCGTTTGGGCTGTGTAATGCACCAGCGACCTTTGAGCGCATGATGGATACCGTTCTGCGCAACTTGAAACGGCACATGTGCCTGTGCTACCTCGACGACGTCGTCGTTTTCGCCCCGGACTTCTCCACGCATCTTCAACGCCTGCGACTTGTTTTGACGCGTTTGAGCGACGCCGGGCTACAACTGAACCTAAAGAAGTGCCGATTTGCAGCACGGCAGCTGACAATATACTAGGCTACGTCGTGTCCAAGGACGGAATCCTCCCCGATCCAGCCAAGCTTCGGGCCGTGACAGAGTACCCCAAACGTACGTCCGTCAAAGAACTGCGCAGTTTTGTAGGACTATGCTCCTACTTTCGACGGTTCATACGAAACTTCGCGACTATCATATCGCCGCTGACAAAGCTCCTTGGCAGCAACGGGCCTCTCAATACGTGGTCGTCAGAGTGCGACGCCGCTTTCGCGAAGCTCCGTCGTTTGTTGACGTCTCCTCCGATACGGACGCCACCGGTGTTGGCCTCGGCGCTGTCCTTGCACAGCGCAAACCTGGGTTCTCGGAATATGTCGTGGCATATGCAAGTCGCCGCTTACTAAAGCCGAGACCAATTACACCGTCACGGAGAAAGAATGCCTGGCAATCATCTGGGCCCTTACGAAGTTCCGACCTTATTTGTATGGTCGCCCATTTGATGTCGTCACCGACCATCATGCGCTGTGCTGGTTGTCGTCATTGAAAGATCCCTCAGGCCGTCTCGCCCGTTGGGCACTTCGCCTGCAAGACTACGACATCCGCGTACTGTACCGCAACGGACGCCAGCATGCTGACGCCGACGCCCTGTCGCGCTCTCCCTTGCCTGACGACAATGCCCACAGCTCAGTGTCTCCCCTTGCCGTTTCTTCCATCGACATTCAGACAATCGCTACCGAACAGCGCAAGGATCGCTGGATTGCCTCACTGATAGACTTGCTGACTGATCCATCGGCAACACCATCCACTCGCGCGTTGCGTCGTCAAGCCCACCATTTCGCCGTTCGCGACGACCTCCTCCACCGACGCAATTACAGTGGTGACGGCCGCCAGTGGCTACTAGTAATACCCCGAAGTCTGCGTTCTGACATATGCGAATCGTTCCACGCTGAACCGCAGTGTGCGCATTCTGGGGTATCGAAAACTTACCACCACATCCGCCAACGGTACTTTTGGCGAGGGATGTACCGCTACGTGCAGAAGTTCGTTCGCTCCTGCATCGATTGTCAGCGCCGCAAAACTTCAACGCACCTGTCGCCGGCAGGTCTGCAACCTCTACCTTGCCTGACCGGCCGTTTGGGCGTGTTGGCATCGATTTGTATGGACCACTTTCTCTGACGTCTGCTGGTAACCGCTGGGCCATCGTCGCTGTAGACCACCTCACGCGATACGCCGAAACTGCCGCCCTCCCAGCGGCTACAGCGCGCGATGTGGCCTCCTTCCTGCTCCACCGATTCATGCTACGTCACGGTCCACCTCAGGAGCTGCTCAGCGATCGAGGCCGTGTCTTCATGTCGGAAGTCGTCGAAGCCATTCTAAAAGAGTGCAACGTTGTTCACCGCAAAACTACTGCTTACCACCCGCAGACGAATGGCCTCACCGAACGCTTTAACCGTACGCTCGGCGACATGCTCTCCATGTACGTAGCCGCCGATCACACCAACTGGGATGCCATTCTGCCCTTCGTCACCTACGCCTACAATACCGCCGCTCAGAGCACCACTGGTTTTTCTCCCTTTTTCTTATTGTATGGCAGGCACCCCTCGCACACAATCGACACAATCCTTCCATACAAGCCGGATCGGTCTGAGTGTGCGCCGATTTCTGCTACCGCCTGACTTGCTGAAGAATGTCGCGAACTTGCCAAGACCTTCACTACGCATGACCAAGAGCGGCAGAGGAGCATTCGCGGTGACAGAATCACTTCTGAGCCGACGTTCCTCCCTGGAGCGCTCGTATGGCTCTCGATCCCACTGCACCTGGCCTCTCTTCAAAACTACTGCCCAAATACGAAGGCCCCTACCGTGTTGTTGAACGCACATCCCCCATAAACTACCTGATCGAACCAATCGATCCATCCTCGGACATGCGCCGTCGAGGGCGTGACATTGTAAACGTGGAGTGCCTCAAGGTGTACCATGACCCGCTCATTGTGACAAGTTGTTAGGTCGCCAGGCGGCTCCCTTTTCGCACCCGGAGTAATTGTAGCGAAGCTTATTGGAATTCTGAAGTGGGTCGTCCTCTCCGGCCCCTTCTATATGGGTTGCCGTCTTCGGACAGAGTGCAGCTCGCGCAGAGTCGGCCCCGCCTTGACTGTTGCTGTCGTTCATCTTCGCCGAGTGTCCGCCAATAAACATCTTTATAATATATATATATATATATATATATATATATATATATATATATATATATATATATATATATATATATATATATATTGTGAGGCTCGTAGGCGGAATATTGAAGAGGAACGGGCACTGTCTCTTGTGACTACATGTTTATTAACACGGTAAAAATGAAACTCAGCGGCCAAACAGGGCGACACTCACACAAGAACACTAGCACAACGCATCACACTAGCAACGCGGGCGGTCCATGGCTGACTCTGCTAGCATCTCACACGCGACACCCGCGTCTAGAGTTACTGTATATGCTAGCATATACAGTAACTCTACTCCACTGGGCGCCTTCTAGTGAGTCGAGGAGGAAACGCTAGGTGGATCAGCTGAAGTGCTGCCATCTGTCCAGAGACACGGGAGATAGGCACTGCGGGATGGCTGACACCTCACATCCCACACCCTCTTAGGCGACCAAGTCCCATGGTCGTAATGTTGGGTACATGAAAAAGTCTTGAAAACCGCACAGGGATGGGGCTGGTGATGGGGCTTGTGGCAGTGGCGTAGGTAAGAACTGTTTGCGTCAGACGTTGTAGTCGTCAAGCCATCTGGGCTGACGAATGTGACGGCGCGGGCGACTGGGTCTATGAGGCTCTGCTTGCTCTTGTTCCGCAACTGTTCGGCACTCCGCTTACGCTGCAGCAGCATGGCCCGGGTCGAGCTTCGTTGAGGACGGCTCCTGCTGCGAGGTCTTCTCTCTCGGCTCCTCCGCCTGTCTTGAACTTGACTTGGGCGCTTCCTGGCGCGGCTTCTCCTCTGGTCTCGGCTACGGCTCCTGCGCCTATCTCGGCTTATGCTTCGCTTCTTTTCTCGGCTGCGGCTTCTCCTTTTGTCTCTACTGCGACTCCACTTCTCACGGTGGCGGTTCCGCTTCTTTTCACGGCTAGGACTTCGTTCTTTCTTTCGGGTCCTGCGTCTTTTCCTCTCCTTGCTGCGGCGGCTTCTATCTCGACTACGGCTCATTCTCCTCTCACGACTTTTGCTTCTCTTTTTTTCTGGGCTCAGGCTTCTGTTTTTCGCACGACGGTGGCTCCTCTTTTTCTCCCGGCTGTGGCTCCTTTTCTCTCTGCTACGGCTGGTTTTCGCATCCCGGCTTCGGCTTGGTTTCTCTTGACTTCCATCTCGTGTCTGCCTGTCGGGACTGACAGTTGACTCTTCGCTGGAGAGTTGTTGATCAATCTGTGCTTCACGCAGTAGGGAACTTGTCTCGTCTGTTGTGGAGCTGGCTGAACAGTGGGGCAACTCCACTGGCTTGTCTTTGACTCCTTTCTCAAATAGTGCTTCATGGCATGCCAATGATAGCGATGGCGGTTGGTTGTTATCAGGAAGGGGTTCAAGCTGTAGTCCTCCAGTAGTGAACTGAGTTGAAGCCAACAAGGGCTGGCTGTGGAGAAATACGGCATTGGCCATTCTTGGGAAGAGTTTCTGATGACAGAAGAGCGCTGTATTTGTGCTTGGGTGGTGAATTTCCGTGGGCTTTGGTGGCTTCACGATGAGTTCTGCCTGTGCAGCCTGTAACCAGTCTTCGCAGAGGATCAGAGGTAGGGGGGGGGAAGCACTGTCACATCCACAACTGCAGATATGGGGCCAAGTGAAATGGAAGTCGACAGCGTACCTGCTGGCATAACTGTACCTCCTCCCACGACAGAGAGAGGTGGCTTTTTCCAAGGTGTCAAGGCAGATGACGGGACAAGGTCTTCAGTCAATATGGTGATCTTAGAGCCACTGTCTGGGAAGGCGTCGACAGTTCCAACACCTGCTACATGAGCTTCAATGACGGCGCACTGCACGAGTGATCCCTCTAGGCAAGACATGGCCGTGGCATGAGGATGCGTGTTGTCTGGGAGTCGCTGACGCGTAGCTCGGGGTGAAGGGCACCTGGCAGCCAGGTGACCTAACTGTCGGCAATTGAAGCACGTTGCCGTGCTGAGGTCCTGACCACTGCGGTATGCAGGTGCACCATACTGAGCGGTAATGGCAGCGTACTTGGCTTCCTGCTCATGGACGGGCATGTCTGCTATGCGCTGTCGTGGGCGTGAAGGCGTAGGAGTGGTTGGCTGAGGCCTGGAGTTCCGAGGTGGCTGGGCTGGAATGGTGGGTGCTGGCGACCTTGACGAGTAAGACTGATGCGCCTCACGCTGGGGCTCGGCAGGCAACGATCTGGAATAGGGCTGCATTTGGGTGTGTTGGGCGCATTTGTCCAGACTGACGCACGTCGCCATAAAATCGCTGACTGTAGAGGGCTGGCTAGCAGCGATTGCGGCGATAACGTGCTGCTCACGCAAGCCTTGAAGCAGGTAGTCGATCTTCTGCCCCTCGGACAGATTGACAGGGCACTGTTCCACCAGACGCAATTTGGCGAAGGCGTATTGGCGGAGGTTCTCATCGGCGTGCTGTTTAACCTTCAGGACGCGCTCCTGCCACTCTATGAGGGAGAACTCTGATGAGAATGTGCTCTTGAGCGCGTTGCTCCACTCCTGCCATGTCACATGCTGGTGGCCAAACGTCAAATGCCAATTCCGAGCTGTGCCCTTCAATTTGCTAGCCGCGATGAGGCGGGTAGTGGCGTCATCCCAAGAGGCGAGTTGTTGCACTCGACGCACCTCGTCAAGCCATGCGTTGACGCTTTGTCGCGGAGATTCGTCGAAGCTCGGAATCGACGCCGAAAGGTCGGGCAATGTCGTGACAACTGTTGAAGGCCGGGGCAACTGCTGCATCAACGCCGCGAGCGCTTGAATAGTAGCGGCATCCGAGGAAAAGTTAGCCGCCGGCGGCGTTTGGGCAGGCGTCGGAGTCGAGTCACGGCTTTCTTGGATGTCCTTGTGTAGGCGCTGCACAAGCTCGTCTTTCGTGCCGGTCGTTTCCAGGCTTCGTCTTTCGAGCTCTTCGCGGAGAAGCTCGACGCTGAGGCGGGACATTGTCGCCGTGTCCAATTCGTGCCAGAGGATTCCGGGCATGGTAACTGTGGCTGGAGTCGAATGCCGAAGTAGGCTTAGCTCCGTCAGAAACGCTCGAACTACGTTGCAGGCTGAGTAGGCCTAGCTGCGTTGCAGAAGTTCGAACGGCGTTTTAGGCTTGGCTTTTGCGAACGGTGCAAAGGCTTAAAAGGCTTTTCGTGACGCTGTGACACGGCTTGGAAGGTTCCGCTTACTTGCTAATGGCTTTGGGGCTGAAGTCGAACATCTTCGGGCGAAGGCGGGCTGGACGAGACAGTTGCAGAGGCTCGCCGTCGACTGCGCCAGATGTGAGGCTCGTAGGCGGAATATTGAAGAGGAACGGGCACTGTCTCTTGTGACTACATGTTTATTAACACGGTAAAAATGAAACTCAGCGGCCAAACAGGGCGACACTCACACAAGAACACCAGCACAACGCATCACACTAGCAACGCGGGCGGTCCATGGCTGACTCTGCTAGCATCTCACACGCGACACCCGCGTCAAACACTGGGCGCCTTCTAGTGAGTCGAGGAGGAAACGCTAGGTGGATCAGCTGAAGTGCTGCCATCTGTCCAGAGACACGGGAGATAGGCACTGCGGGATGGCTGACACCTCACAATATATATACAGTAGACTCTCGATAAACGGAACCTGAAGGGACCAAGAAAATATGTTCCATTTAACAGGAGTTCCGTTTACTGAGAGATGAACAGAAGTGCAGAATCCAAGTATGAAACCAATTATATTAGATGCAGTTGTTCCGTTTAAGCAGCAGTTCCGTTTAACAGATTTCCGTTTACTGAGAGTCTACTGTATATATATATATATATATATATATATATATATATATATATATATATATATATATATATATATATATATATATATATATATATATATATATATATGTATGTATGTGTGTAGGGAGAGTGAGAGAGAAATGTGGAAGAGCAAGTCGGGCCCCCGCCCCCTCCGGTAAAATGAAAACTCTCCGCCAATGCGCACCATTAGACGAGCGGTTAGACGAGCGGCCGCATTAAACCTAAATCAATGGCTAACACGAGCAGAAGACATGTGCACCGAAAATCGGATCTCTGAGGGCTGCGTTCGTTGCATTGAAGCGCATTCCGTCCTTATCATTTGTGCCGAGAGTGTTTGAAACCGGAAACAGGGGCTGCGTTTCTCGCTGTGCTCCCGCTATTCAGCGGCCGCTGAAATGGACAGTTCATTTCATGGACACATCGAGAAGAGCTCCGCCGGTGAAGGGCTTTATTTTATTTCCAGATTCCCCATTCGAATTAAAAGAAAACTAACGGCGGCGCGCCGCAATTATTGCGTGGCGGTGGCGGCGGCGTGATCTCTCTTGGGACAGAGCAATGTGAATAGTTGGGCGAGTTGGTGTTGGTTCATGATAAACAGAAGGGCGCGATAATACGGTACACAGGGAAGAAGATGGACACGGGACGACGCGCTACTAGCAACTGAAATATTTTTATTCCGGAAAGACATGTTTATACTACCATGCAATCATATCTAACCCAACGAGTCGACACAAAAAACTTAAAAACTTAAAATCTTGCGCTCAGCCTGCCTACGTCAAGTGACGTTCTAGAAAGGCTATCTCCCCCTCCTGCAAACTGATAGAGGGGTGACTGATGCAATCCAGCCCTTCCCTCGGACTTCGGCGGCGGCGCGAGCGGCGTGACCTAGAGCACTGCACGGGCCCGGCCCGGCCCGGCCCGCGGGCCGGGCCGGGCCGTCCGAAGCGTTTTCTGGCGGGCCCGGGCTGGGCTCGGGCTTGAAAGTGCGGGCCCGGGCCGGGCCCGGGCTTGAAGCCGCGGGCCTGGGCCGGGCCCGGGCTTGAGGCTGCGGGCCGGGCCGGACTCGGACCCGCTCATTAAAAGGCGTAAGTCGGGCCTTCGAGCACACGCGAACGTTATGCCATTGCATGGTCTAAGGTATACTGTGCCAAGCTGAAGTGACACGTGCAAAGAGCTGGCTCTTAGTAAAGCTTGGCAATAAAAATAGAAAAACAGTTGAAGTGCTATTTTTTTTTTGCACCGGTATAGATATAGATTGGCACTGTATATTTTCACTAACGTTTCGTCTGCTGGACCAGACTGTCAAAGTAACAAGTACATCGTGGTGGGTTTCCTTATAAAGATTTCGGTCTTTTATTCGAGGTTGACACATACGGTACATTTCATTTATATTCCTTGGTATTACGTGCCAAAATCACGATATGATTACGAGGCACGCCGTAGTGGCACCGGATCAATTTCGGCCACCTTGAGTTCTCTAACGTGCACCTAAAGATAAAGTATATACACGGGTGTTCTTGCATTTCGCCCCCATCAAATTGCGGCCGCCGTGCCCGCGGGAATCGCACCCGCGTCCTAGGACTTAACAGCGAAACAGCTTAACCACTGAGCTACCACCGTGGGCAAAGCAACATTTCGATGCATGTACACACCGGATTTTCCGTCCGATCGCCCGCTACAAAGCGCAGGGAATCATTATTAATCATCATCAACAACTAATATCCTCTAGCGGGCCCGGGTCGGGCCTGGTCATGAACAAGCGCGCCCTGGATTAGTTTAGTAATGAACGCCCGGGCCCGGGCCCGGGCCGGGCTCGGGCTTGGAACCACGGGCCCGGGCTGGGCTCGGGCTTCATGAAGCGGGCCCGGGCCGGGCCCGGGCCGTAAAATCCGGCCCGTGCAGTGCTCTAGCGTGACCAGAAACAGGCTGCGGTGGCGGCGCGGCGCGGCGGCGCACACCTCTAAAAGCGCCGCGCGAATACATGGGAGGAGCGAGGGCCTTTTGCGGTGAACTTCCGCGCCGCGGCACTGCCGTGCCGGGCCCGTGGGCTTTCTACGCGGCGGAAGCCGCGTCAAAGCGGCGAGCGTCTGCTACGCGCGTGATATTTTGGCCGCTGTTAGCTAAAATTGCTGAGATTTGGGCAATATTTAATACTGCGCCACTGTAACATAATACTGCAGCGACTCATCACACAGAGAACGCGTTTGTTAGTTTGTGTGCTGTGAAACGGGGATTTTGTATATATCCTTTCAGCTGGTTTGTCACCGCATTGGTCCACACTTCCGTGGCTGTTTGAGGAACGCATCCTGCGCGTACTTCATCGTGAGAAAAGGCGCTTATCTTACTTTCGTGTGGAATGAGGAACGTAAACTTGCTGCAGGAGAGAAAAAACTGGAGATAACCAGGAGAACGTAGCACATAGGCATAGTATCTAGCTCATGCATGCTAACGCGTTTGCACCCTTCATATCCTATCTTTTATTTCGTGATTCGATTTGTTTTACAAGGCTGCCTCCGGCGCTCTGCTGTTTCAAGCCATTTCATGCGAAGCCGAATGTGTCAGTTCGGCGCGACCGCGGTACCAAAAGTAAAAACTTACTCGCGTAACTCGAACTGGTATAGCGCATTACGGGGAAGAAGAAACGGCCGAGCAGACCGACACAAGAGGACAGAACGCTAACTTCCAACTGAGCTTTATTGTGAAAATGCATCAAATATGTAGACTTGCGCAAGCATACAAAAATCACCCTTACGCAACGCCAAGATTAGGCACACCATCGCACCGTCCCACGCCACAGATTCATAGATGGTTTCCTTGATTAAGGAAGGCCACTTCATGTTCAGATAAAGCCAACGAAGGGGCGCTGATACATCTGATGCCAGCTCTTGCTATACAATGCGCTTCAATAATCTCTCGAGTGATTTGTGACGGGTGCTTTCTAAGTACTTCACATTGATCAAACATAGGGGAGCATCCACAATCGCGGCCGTGAATTCCAATGTGGCCCTGAACTGCTTTGTGAACATTAAAATGGTGCTCTTTTAGCCTTTCATTAAGGCAGCGCCCCGTTTGGCCGATATACCTCTTACCACATGAGAGTGGTATCGAGTAAACCACCCTCACTTCACACGGCACAAACCGAACATGAATCTGAACATGAAGTGGCCTTCCTTAATCAAGGAAACCGTCTATGAATCTGTGGCGTGTGACGGTGCGATGGTGTGCCTAATCTTTGCGTTGCGTAAGGGTGATTTTTGTATGCTTGCGCAAGTCTACATATTTGATGCATTTTCACAATAAAGCTCAGTTGGAAGTTAGCGCTCTGTCCTCTTGTGTCGGTCTGCTCGGCCGTTTCTTCTTCCCCGTAATGCGCTATACCAGTTCAAGTACGACGAACCAACTCGCCCAATCTTCAACACTTGTCGCGTAGCTCGTGTCTCGTTCACTTGGTTTACACGAAAATTGGCACGGAGGGGCACGAATGTACGTATGCCCAACACGACCGATAGGTCATGGCATCACTAACTTGGCATGCTTGCCGTTTGCGTAACGACTAACAATAATAATATGGTGTGTGGCGCGCAAACCCGGTTTCTGTAGCCAGAAATAATTCTGACGATGTACACGTGGTATGACGATTTGTTTCCGTCAGGTGATAAAAACGCTGTGGTCACCAATATCGACCTCAACACGTAAGACTTACCCAAACATTTTGAATAACTTACCGCATAGTTAAAATGTATGCGAAAAAATTGCATGAAAAGAAAAACATGGTCCCTTATGCATTCGCCTGAGATGACTCGAAAACGAAAGCCATCTTTTTCGTCAGTCGATGCATTGAACCTCCCTCGCCCCTCTACGAAAGCTTTCTGCACATAACGCGGTTTCGGACTGCCCACAGGATCGAAGGCATTGCAAGCTTTCTGCACCTCACCTGCTTTTATATTGCCTCCGTGATCACCCCCAATCACGGAGGCAATGCAAAGCGACCATGTGACGTGGTGGCGTCATCATATGACGTCATAGTGACGTCACAAGTTGTGTCGACGTCATCGCGTGATGATTTTGTGCATCACTCGTGTTGGCTACGCGGGACGCCGACGGTTAATTTTCGTGTTTGATGAGGCATCTAAGGCTTTAGCCTTAAAAAAAAAGACAAACCAAAGAAAATTAAACAATAACAGTGCAACATCGTTTATGCCTCACTTCATGTTACGAGCGATCGCCCGAAAACAAACGTGATTCTCAGTCCAGAGCAGCTGATTGCACGCGTCTACGAGACAAAAGAGGCTTGCTTTACCCGTCTGTTCATCTCTTTATATTTATTCAAGAGATGAGCAGACTCGCCATTTAAGTACTCCGGAGCTTCAGCACGAAATTGTCGTGGACGCTATATTGAGGTCATCAGGAAAAGCGGATAATTGTGGTCGGGTGCCCTGTTGGCGCGCACTCAACTGCCGCGGAAACAACTGTATTTTATGTAACTACTCGTCCACATCTTCTCTGAACCGGGCGAACGCTAACCTCCGAGAACCGTGAAAACATCTGAAGTTGAGAATGAGTTGTTTGAAAGTTTTCATTTCGTATGGTGAAGGCTTGAAGCAATGCATGCATCTCGCGCGAACGTTCCATACTAACGTTCAGCGATCCAATGCACATATATATATATATATATATATATATATATATATATATATATATATATATATATATATATATATATATATATATATATATATATATATATATATATATATATATATATATATATATATATATATAATCGCATTTGCATTTTTTCAGGCTAGGTACATAAGGGATCTCTGCATTTGAAGATTTTTTCAAGTGATTGAGATATTACACTTCTATTTGTCAATTTCTTACCGTATTTTCGGTTCGGTTCAGGCAGCTTGTACAGCAAGAATGGGGGCATTTGTAACTTTGTTTCATGATATGTGGATATTTGTAAAGCATTTTCTATATTACGCCTTTTATGCAAAATCTTGTGGAATAAGGTTAGTTTACCTGGCCTTGCTTTTCTTTCAAATGTTTGCGCACGGTGAGCCTTGTTGTACGCTACCTCAGAAGCAATAATAAGCCAACAGCATCGAGGTCGTATGGCCGTCTCTACTCTTTTTTCTATCTTTTTTTTTTCCCTTGCGTCTTCCCAGTGTGCTCCGTCCATAATAAAGAGCTAGTGGAGGCTAATGAATTGTCGAATAAAGCGGTGTGCATATGGCTAGCAAACCAGTGGCGAACATGAGTGAAAAGCTCGTAGTGTGAAGCGGTCACTGCGTGCAAGTATTTCAGCTGACTGCGCGTGCAATTTACTTTCTTCATTACTCTTAATTCGTACATGCGTGATGCTATTGCGCGATTACTCGTGCGAATAAGGTTCTTTTTTTCGTTCTTTGCTTGTGCGTGTCCGTTTTGCGCGTTTTTCCACACGCACCAGCGTTCTCGAACTTTGTTACCGAAAATAGACCACGCTGATGCCGCTTGACACATGATTTTTTTGCATTCTGTTGTTGCGCCAGCACCAACACAACGCTTAAAGATGGATAAGCCCCATTCCGCACCGCATTATAAAGGTTAAGCAGACTTCAAGTGCCCTGTGTGGAAACTCGGCGCAAAAAACTACAGCGCTAGCAGACGCCCCTCGCTTTCCTCGCGCTTCCCGAGCGCAGAAAGCCCACGGGTCCTAGAGTCACTGTATATGCTACCTTTAGGTAGCAACCTAAAGGTAGCATATACAGTAGCTCTAACGGGTCCGGCGCAGCAGTGGCGCGGCGCGGGAGTTCACGACAAAAGGCCCACGCGGGAGCCGGCGCTTTGGACACTGTGCCTATTCGGGAGCGACGGCTGTGTTCCAATTCTGGACAGCATCGTAGACAGTCTACGCTGACAGCTTAGAAGACAGCATCGAGGTCATGTTGTCCGACAAATGGAACGCGTCTAGAAGACGTCTATGCGACGTGATGCCACCTAGCGTCGAGAAGAGAAAGCTAAGAAAAACAAACGTAAATGTTCTTTCTTTAGCCTCTTTCGTGTTCAAACCTATGGAAAAATTAACGTAGCTTACATTGAGCGCCTGGAAAAGCACCTACTGGTGTACAGACGACCACACCGGCGAGATCCGAGCTACGCGAGCATTGCGGGAGAGTATTTCGGCCGCGCGTTAAAAAAGTCACGTGGTACACAGAGCTGTTCCGCGCGCGGCGGTCGCGTTTGCCTAGACCGCCTAGACGACGAAGACGCGGCCGCGGCGGCACTCCGACCGTCGTTGGGTTCTGCGGCAGTGCCATGTTTCCTTTGGTATTACAAAGTATTCAGTGGGCATTGCGATGAAGCAGTGACTGCATGAGCTGCACGTCACAGCGCACAAATGCAACATTCAAGGGTAAAATTTAGCACAGCTTCACTGACTTGGCGTCGCGAAGACTGATGAAACTGCGGAGCTGGTGCCTTTTCCTTGGCTTTGGGGTGCGTTTTTTACTGAGTACTATTTTAGCTGTCGATACAGCGATGATAATATGACGCCGCTAAACGGTCCGTGAGCTCCTGCTTTGGCCACTCGCAAGTCAGGATCGGATTCCCTTCGTTGCTGGGCGGCCGACGTCTCTCTTCCCGACGAGTTTTGTCGTGCAGTTGCGGCGACACGCCTCTCTCACTCGAAACTCGGGGTCGGCCCGTCATCGTTGGGCCCATATGCTCTAGCGAATTCCCATATTTCCCGCCGCGCCGCTTCTCCCGAAGACAGAACCTTGTTCGTACTCGCCATACTCGTCGCCGAACGTCGTAATGCTCTGCGCCGACAGTGCACGCTTTTGTACTGCTTTGTTCACTCAGAATTTATACTTAAATGAAACAATGTTAGTGCTGTTAAATCAAGGTGTGCGGCCTAGAGGTAGGGGGCACTCTTGTAAGCTCAGTGCGAGCAGTCCGGCCGCATTAGAATTAACACCACAATTAAAGCACGATATGCAACACGTACGAACTGACGGTCGGATGTCAACAAGCATGCACGCTAGCAATAAACAAAGATAATGATGTGCGTCTATCCTGGCCTCTCCTAACTCCATCGCACAGTAGTCAGGGAACACCAAGCCCAGGTTTTTACTCTGCCGAAATAACATAACACTACCGCAGAAGGGGAGCGCATACTATCGATACGATGGCCGGAGCCACCGCGTCTACGCGTCTCCGTCTCGCCGGTCTCGCTCGCCTGGCAACGGCCAGGCCCCCGCCAGAGGGCCGCACCGGCCGCACTTTTTTAACACGCGGCCGAAATACTCTCCCGAGCATTGCGTTGAGCCGCCATCTTGTTTGGACAGCAAAGTAGCCTGCATCGTTTTTGTCTTTCTCGAAGCTGTCTATTTTGCCGGCTACGTGAGAATTGGAATGGGACTTAAGATGGCCGCTGTCCACTTAGCTGTCTATTTAGCCATCATTCCCATGGTAGCTGAACGATCGCAGCGCCAGAGTCCCCTCTAGTTAATTTTAGGAGGAGGAGGCTAACCGATTGGTGACTACAATCAAGGCACGAGTGAAATGCAATCCTTCAACACATAGTACTTAACTTTATGGCTAGGTGGCGTGGGCCGCCGCCCGAGTTTGTATAGAATGGGAAGGAATAAGTAGCAAGGACAGCGTTAGGGTGGCTAGAATGGGGAGGTGTGAAAAGCGAGCCGTGTTTCCCTTGCCCGAAGGTGCCGCGTTGCGCGATCCCTCCGCTAGGTCGAGATATAGCGCGGCAGTCGGAGGCGCTGCCTGCTCGCATGGGGGATGGGGGAGACGGCAGTGTAAGCCGCTTGCGGCCGAAGCTTGTCAGCTTCGTTGGCGCGCACGTGCTTTTACGAGTTGCCTGTGTTAGTATTCCTTTAGAGGAATGACGTGTACAAAAAAAGAAGAAACTCAGCGACCATCTTAACAGATTCGTGCAAACGCACGGAGACAAAGATATACACAAGGACCGTGTTTTGTGCCAGGCGCTGCAATTCGGTGCGCAGAACATGTGCGGAAAAAGTGTCACTTTCCCGTGCGCCGGCATGCAGACAGATTAGCAGTTTGGAAGCGGGCAATTCCAAAGGCCGACAGAGCGATACAGCGAGAATTCGGCCATCTGTGAAAAAACATTTTGACACAAGGTAAATGTACTGAACCCGTTCAAGTGCTGCAAAGGTTTTTGCGTGCGTCTGTGACAAGCACGGGCAAGTGATAAATGAAATAACCTGAACGTTTTATTTTCGTCTTCTGTTTTATTTTATTTATTATACTTTCATCGACTATAAAGAGCAACGCAGCGATGCTCACCTTGTGTATTTAATAGCGGGCTACGCAGTTACAAAGCGCATTCTACTATCGGGCTGCACACACTGCAAAAACGCGTGCATCGTGCTAATAGAAAGCACTGCATGACAGCTGCAAAGTCAGATAACTAGCAAATGGGATATTGGAGGGCTGCTGTATCCATCAAAGTTACTATACAACTTGACACAGATATTATATGTAAAGCAGGCTGACACTTGTGTTCAGCACAGTGCGCTTGCATTCAAAGATAGTAGGCAGCTTGTTGCAGCTCTGTAAGGAGCGTGTTGCAGAAATTGGCTACGTCGAACATGTATGTGAAGAGTGGACAATATCAGTGGTCAAATTCTTTTGCATCACTATCGAGGGTTCATTTGCCTTTGAAGGGGCTCAACCAGGGATAAAGCGAGGACAAATTAAAAAAAATGAATACATGCGCATCACCTACAAGAGTATCCACCAGTGTATTGCTCACAAAATGATGCTAATTAAATTTTGTTGAAGCGATGAAACTAATTGCTGTCTCAATTTCTATTCAACTTTGAGCATACTGGCTCCGTGACAGCGCGACCTCGAGTGTAATGCAAATTCAGCATTGAGTAAATGGCAAGGAACAAATGGACAAGGCACACTCTCGAGGTATATTTAGTAGTACGAGTAACTACAATGTATCAAAGGTTATCGCGTGATAATGTTAGAAAACATCGTCAAAGATATAACGCTCCTGCAGGAAGAAGCTTTCTCTTTTACTCCGTAAATGTCTAGATAAATCTTATGACGATGAAGATAATTTTGCCATCATCAAACATGTAAACATTGGTTCATTCGAAATAACACTTCATCGAAGAATGGTTTGATTATGGAGGCTCGAATTATGCCTGGTTGTTGGCGGCCGAAAGCTTCGCACTAATGCCGTGATCCTTGAGTGAGTAAAAATGTTTATGTTGATAAAGCTCTTTCATAGCTGGCGAAAATCTAGCACCGACGCGAGCGCATGGTCGTTGGCAGAGGGCATTTCACCCGCCTCCCTGGAGCCACACCAGCGTTCCCCCACTCCACCATACGCGATGCAGCACGAGTTTGCACCCCGAAGACAAAATCCTGCCGACGCCCATGCGCGAGTGCATTACCACCATTACCACAGCGCAAGCTGGCAGCGCCTTCGACTACAGCGCCACCGCTGCGGGATCGCGAATGGGGGCCAACTTAGAGCGGCCGGTTTTCACACCTACCAATTCTAGCCACCCTAGCAAGGGGCTGAGCGGGCTGAGACAGGGATGTCCTTTGTCCCCGCTGTTATTCATGCTGTACATGCATGTGAGGATGGAAAAAGCGCTAGAAGGTAGCAAAATTGGATTTAATTTGTCGCACAAACAGGTCGGCACGATGGTTGAGCAGAAGCTTCCAGGTATATATTTTATGCTGATGATATTGTCTTATTTGCGGACAGTCAAGATGATATACAGCGACTGGCAGATATATGCGGAAGGGAATGTGAGGCTCTAGGACTAGGATTTAGCGCAACAAAATGTGGATTGATGGTATTCAATGATCACGAAGACCATGCGGTCTTCATACAGGGCCAAAAAATACCGAGGGTAAGCGAGTACAAGTACCTCGGAGTATGGGTAAATGAGGGGGATAGATATATGGAGGTACAATAGAAAGCATCGGTAGCAAAGGGAAAGAGGAATGCTGCATTTATGAAGCACAGAGCTTTATGGGGATACAATAGTGTCACGTGGTCGTGACGTCGACGAAGAAAGCAGTCGGCGTTTGCAGAATGAAACTGTTTATTTGGCCGAACTTGTGGCCGGGAAAATGAGAACTAGAACTACAGCAATACACGCTGTACAATGATAGCGGCGAACAGGGCGTCGTCCGTCGATCAACTGACAAGCGGTCAAGTGCGTCGGTTTTTATACAGGTGCTATGGAACTTTCCAGCGATATCGCTGGTGGCGGCGTTATCTCTCGATAAAGCTGGAACATTCGCGTGCGGCGCGAAATCTTAACAAAACGATCTACTACAATCGAGAAGTCTCTCGAACACTGCTTCGCGGGCAGCGTCGAGCGTTGATAACCGCCCTTGCAGGTCAAACCCAAAAAACATCAAAATAGGACAAGAAGTGGGCGTGGCATTGCCCCCCTCTGAAAAAGCATCGTCCCGATGCTTGTGAAAGAACAAAGAAGAGAAAAAAACACAAGTGCATACATAAATAAATTACAATAACAAAGGTAAAAGTAGCGTCCCCAGATTCGCTAACGTGCAAAAAACGGCTTAAGACGCACGACATGGACGACTTCAGGTCGTGCGCGGCGTCGCTGGGAGTTCGTAATGCCGTCCGGGATGACCTCGTAGTCAAGAGCGCCGAGACGTCGAAGAACCTTGTAGGGTCCGAAGTATCGCCGAAGGAGTTTTTCGCTAAGGCCACGTCGGCGTATCGGCGTCCAGACCCAGACGCGGTCGCCGGGCTGGTATTCCACGAAGCGTCGTCGCAGATTGTAGCGACGGCTATCGGTGTGCTGCTGGGTCTTGATGCGCAGGCGGGCGAGCTGTCGAGCTTCCTCGGCACGTTGTAAGTAAGCGGCGGCGTCGAGGTTTTCTTCGTCGGTGACATTCGGTAGCATGGCGTCCAGTGTCGTCGCCGGGCTCCTTCCGTAGACCAACTTGTACGGCGTCATCTGCGTCGTTTCTTGGACGGCCGTGTTGTAAGCGAAGGTCACGTACGGAAGGACGGCGTCCCACGTCTTGTGCTCAACGTCGACGTACATGGCCAGCATGTCGGCGATGGTCTTATTTAGACGCTCGGTGAGGCCATTGGTCTGCGGGTGGTAGGCGGTGGTGCGGCGGTGGCTCGTCTCGCTGTATTTTAAGATCGCCTGAGTTAGGTCCGCAGTAAAGGCGGTACCTCTGTCTGTGATGAGGACCTCTGGGGCGCCATGACGCAAGATGATGTTCTCCACGAAGAACTTTGCTACCTCGGCGGCACTGCCTTTGGGCAAGGCCTTTGTCTCGGCGTAGCGGGTGAGGTAGTCAGTTGCTACGACGATCCACTTGTTGCCGGAAGTCGACGTCGGGAACGGCCCCAGTAGGTCCATCCCGATTTGCTGGAACGGCCGGTGAGGTGGTTCGATTGGCTGCAGAAGTCCCGCTGGCCTAGTCGGTGGTGTCTTCCGTCGCTGGCAATCTCGGCAAGTCTTAACGTAGTGGGCGACGTCGGCAGGAAGGCGTGGCCAGTAGTATTTTTCCTGTATCCTCGCGAGCGTGCGCGAAAAGCCGAGGTGGCCAGCCGTCGGGTCGTCGTGCAGGGCCTGCAGAACCTCTGGTCGCAGTGCCGAAGGTACAACGATGAGGTAGTCAGCCCGGGCCGGAGAGAAGTTCTTCTTTACGAGGACGTCGTTTTTCAAGAGAAATGACGCCAATCCCCTCCTGAATACTTTTGGAACAACGGCGGTCCTGCCCTTGAGGTATTCCACAAGGCCCCGGAGTTCCGGGTCGGCTTGCTGTCGTTCAGCGAAGTCGTCGGCACTTATGGTTCCCAAGAAGCAGTCATCATCGTGGTCGTCCTGCGGCGGTGCGTCGACGGGGGCACGAGACAAGCAGTCGGCGTCGGAGTGTTTTCTTCCGGACTTGTAAACGACGGTAATGTCGAATTCTTGGAGTCTTAGGCTCCACCGTGCGAGGCGACCTGAAGGGTCCTTCAAGTTGGCTAGCCAACACAGGGCGTGGTGGTCGCTCACAACTTTGAAGGGCCGGCCGTAGATGTAGGGGCGAAACTTCGATGTAGCCCAGATGATGGCCAGACACTCCTTTTCTGTGGTGGAATAGTTGATTTCTGCCTTTGATAGCGACCGGCTAGCATAACTGATGACCCTTTCCAATCCGTCGGTCTTCTGCACAAGGACGGCGCCGAGTCCTACGCTGCTTGCGTCGGTGTGGATTTCCGTATCGGCGTGCTCGTCGAAATGCGCAAGTATCGGAGGCGTCTGCAGGCGTCGTTTCAATTCTTGAAATGCCTGAACTTGCGATGTTTCCCACCTGAATTCGACGTCGGCCTTCGTGAGTTGCGTCAGTGGCTCGGCGATCCGTGAAAATTCCTTGACGAAACGTCTGTAATAGGCGCACAAGCCGAGAAAACGGCGTACGGCCTTCTTGTCGGTGGGCGTCGGGAAGTCAGCGATGGCAGCTGTTTTCCGCGGGTCCGGGCGAACACCATCCTTGCTGATCACATGACCCAAGAACAAGAGCTCCTCGTACGCGAAGCGGCACTTTTCAGGCTTCAAAGTGAGTCCGGAGGTCTTGATTGCTTGAAGCACAGCTTCAAGGCGCCGAAGGTGTTCGTCGAAGTTTGAGGAAAACACTACGACGTCGTCCAAGTACACGAGGCACGTCTGCCACTTCAAGCCGGCCAGTACTGTATCCATAACCCGTTGAAAAGTCGCAGGTGCCGAGCAAAGACCAAAAGGCATGACCTTGAACTCAAACAGGCCGTCTGGCGTTATAAAGGCAGTCTTTTCTCGGTCTCTCTCGTCGACTTCTATTTGCCAGTAACCGGTCTTGAGGTCCATCGACGAAAAGTACTTTGCGTTGTGTAATCGATCCAGGGTGTCGTCTATTCGGGGAAGGGGATACACGTCCTTCTTCGTGACTTTGTTCAGGCGACGATAATCGACGCAAAAACGAAGAGTCCCATCCTTCTTCTTCACTAGCACCACGGGGGATGCCCACGGACTCTTCGACGGCTGGATGATGTCGTCGCATAGCATTTCGTCGACCTGTTTCTTCACGGCCTCCCGTTCCCGCGTCGAAACCCGGTAGGGACTCTGACGGTGTGGTCGAGCATTTTCTTCTGTTATAATGCGGTGCTTAGCAAGGGGCGTTTGTCGGACCCGCGATGACGACGAGAAACAGTCCTTGTATTGCAGGAGCAGGGTTTTGAGCTTATCTTGCTTGACCTTCGGAAGGCTCGGGTTGACGTCAAAATCCCGTTCGGGACCTCTATTTGTCGAAGCAGGTTCGACAGCATCGAAGAGGGCGAAAGCATCGCTGGCGGCTACACATTCGTCGATGTAGGCAACCGTCGTACCCATGTTGAGGTGCCTATATTCGTGGCTGAAGTTTGTCAGCAGTACCTTTGCTTTACCGTCATGCAGCTCGGCGATACCTCTTGCGACGCAAATTTGACGATTCAGGAGTAGTTGCTGATCGCCGTCGATTAAGCATTCAAGGTTCGCAGGTTTTTCGGTGCCAACGGAAATAATGACGCTGGAGCGTGGCGGAACGGTCACCTGCTCTTCTATCACATTCAGTGCATGGTTCCCTGGCGTCGCGTGGGGCGGGAGCGCTTTGTCTGAGGTTAGTGTTATCGACTCAGACCTCAGGTCGATAACGGCGCCGTGGTCACTTAGGAAGTCCATTCCGAGTATCACATCCCTGGAGCAGTCTTGTAGGATTACAAAGCTCGCAGGATAAGTGCGGTTATTGATGGTGACTCTCGCCGTGCAGACACCAATCGGCGTTATCAGGTGGCCTCCAGCTGTCCGGATTTCTGGTCCACTCCAAGCGGTCTTTACTTTCTTCAGCTTGGTGGCGAATGGCCCATTGACGACGGAATAGTCGGCTCCGGTGTCGACGAGAGCTGTGACGCTGTGGCCGTCGATAAGAACATCGAGGTCGCTTGTTCGTCGTCTTGCGTTGCGGTTAGGTCGTGGCGTCGGATCACGGCTTCGTCGATTTGTCCCGCTGTTTCGACGTTGCGTCGTCAGGTTTTCTTCGGGCCGCGAAGTTTCGTTGTGAGGGCTCCGTCCGGTTTGCGTCGTGTTCTGAAGGTCTCGTCGCGTTGTCGTCGTCGGCGGCCGCGGAGGATCTTCGGCAGTTCGTCGTACAGCAACCGCACCTCCATCGGTTGCTGCCCTTAGTTTCCCGGATACGGGCTAGGCGACCGGCCCCGGTTTGGGCCAGTGTACTGCCGGCGGTGCGGTGACATGTAGCGGCCGGGCGACGGTGAGCGGGAAGGTCGTCGTTCTTCCCACTGTGTTCCGGTGAGGTAGTCGTCGATGTCGCGAGGCCGTTCGCCTGGCTGCGGGCGCGGCGCGTTGACGGCGAATCCGCGTAGCCCCATCTGTCGATACTGGCATCGGCGGTATGTGTGGCCGGCTTCCCCGCAGTGATAGCAGAGCGGTCGGTTGTCAGGGGCACGCCAAACGTCGGTCTTTCGGGGGGCGCAGCGTTGTGCTGTCGGCGGGCGGTATGGCGTCGGTGGTGGTGGCGGCGGTGCCTGGCGGCGGAACTGCTGCGGCGACGCGGCGTCTTGACGTGGGCGAGGGGGTGGGGCGTTGCGTCGGGCTGCAGCAGCATAGCTCATTGCTTCTGGCTGAGCCTGCGGTGCTTCGGGAATTCCAAGCGATTGCCGGACTTCCTCGCGGACAACGTCGGCGATTGAATGCACTTGATGCTGCGGCGAAGGTAACAGTTTGCGCAGCTCTTCGCGCACAATCGCTCTGATGGTGTCACGCAGGTCATCAGACTGCAGCGCCTGAACCTCCCCGTAGGTCGTCGTAGGAATGCGGCGGTTGTACTGCCTAGTGCGGATTTCTAGTGCCTTTTCGATTGTGGTGGCCTCGGAAAGGAATTCCGAGACCGTCTTCGGCGGGTTGCGCACAAGTCCGGCGAAGAGTTCTTCCTTCACTCCCCGCATCAGGAAGCGAACTTTCTTTTCTTCGGACATGGCTGGATCGGCATGGCGAAATAGGCGAGTCATTTCTTCGGTGTACAGTCCGACGTTCTCATTGGGGAGCTGTACACGGGTCTCGAGAAGGGTTTCAGCCCTTTCTTTCCGGATGACGCTCGTGAAGGTGTTGAGAAATCCGGTGCGGAAGAGGTCCCATGATGTTAGCGTGGACTCTCGATTCTCGAACCAGGTCCTTGCGCCATCTTCAAGGGCGAAGTAGACATGGCGTAGCTTCTCGTCGCAGTCCCAGTTGTTGAACGTGGAGACCCGGTCGTATGCCTCCAGCCAGCTTTCTGGATCCTCGCATGGTGATCCGCGGAATGTCGGCGGCTCCCTCGGTTGATGCATGACGACCGTTGTAGGCGCCACAGCGGTTGTCATTGTGGCTGTTGTCGTCTTCGTTGTGATCCTGGTCTTGTCCGGTAGGGGTCCGTATTGTGGGGGTAGTCCTTCCAGTCTGCGGCTGGCTCGACTGCCGCTGATGGTGTCGGTGTCTTCTTCGCGACGTGGGCTGGGTTCAAGGCTTGTCGGGGGCGTCCGGAACATGAACGAGCAGCACCTCCACCAGATGTCACGTGGTCGTGACGTCGACGAAGAAAGCAGTCGGCGTTTGCAGAATGAAACTGTTTATTTGGCCGAACTTGTGGCCGGGAAAATGAGAACTAGAACTACAGCAATACACGCTGTACAATGATAGCGGCGAACAGGGCGTCGTCCGTCGATCAACTGACAAGCGGTCAAGTGCGTCGGTTTTTATACAGGTGCTATGGAACTTTCCAGCGATATCGCTGGTGGCGGCGTTATCTCTCGATAAAGCTGGAACATTCGCGTGCGGCGCGAAATCTTAACAAAACGATCTACTACAATCGAGAAGTCTCTCGAACACTGCTTCGCGGGCAGCGTCGAGCGTTGATAACCGCCCTTGCAGGTCAAACCCAAAAAACATCAAAATAGGACAAGAAGTGGGCGTGGCAATAGGTACGAGGTGCTTCGAGGGCTGTGGAAGGGTGTGATGGTCCCGGGGCTTACATTTGGGAACTCAGTGGTGTGCATGAAGTAAGAGGTACAATCAGGAATGGATGTAAATCAAAGGACGGTGGGCCGCCTCGCGTTGGGCGCTCACGGGAAGACGACAAATGAGGCTGTAAAGGGTGATATGGGATGGACAGGCTTTGAAATGAGGGAAGCTCAGAGCAAAATGAGATTCGAAGAGAGGCTGAGGAAAATGAAGAAGAGTAGATAGGCAGAGAAGGTTTTCAGGTATTTGTATAGAAAAAGCGTTGACACGCAGTGGAGAAAAAGAACTAGGAGGCTCACCAGTAAATATACGGCTAGCAGTGCGGGCGATATGGCAACAAGGAGCATTAAGCGGAAGGTCAGAGAGGCGGAGAGGATTTATTGGATGGCAGCGATGGAAAAGAAGCCGGCTCTGAGTAACTACCGAAAGGGAAAAAACGAAATAAGGAGGGAAAGGTTTTATGATAATTAAAGGGGAAGCGCTTTACTGTTTGAAGCAAGGTCGGGCTGCCTTAGAACGCGTAGTTATAAAGCGAGATTCAGTAACGAAGAAGAACAATGTACATGCTGCGGGGGAACTAAGGAAACGATGGAACATGTACTGATTGAATGTGGCGATATTCACCCAGGTGTCGCGACTACGAAAAACACACTCAGTTGCGACGAGGGGGACGAGTAACTCAGAGGAGACGGGGTTGCTCTGGGTGGGACCCGACTGCTTTAGGTCCGACCGGGGAGGCTAAGGCAACAGTGCGCCGCCGCGCATGAGTTAACGGGGGTTGCTGGCCCTTTCGGAAAAGCGAGGACTCATCTGGCGAACCAGTGCCCGTACGCAAGTCCGTCGGTCCGAGCGTGGGGAACCTACGCGAACTCAACCGAGAACCATCGGGTCAGTGAGGGCTCGTCTGGCAGCCAGTGCCCATACGCCAACTCCGACGGTTCACGGCAAGCTAGGGGAGTGAAGGACAAGGTCTACACGCTCCCAACGCTCCGGGGGTTTCTCCTCCTTCGTTCCCGGCGGCCGCCTTTTATCCCATGCGCCTCGAGGTCAGCGACGCTGCAAGGGGCAACCGGTTCTACCGACATTTCCTTATTTGGCGATCTCGGCTCTACTCGGAGAGGGACAAGTAGGAGGGTCGTTTTCTAACGTGTCTCCCCCTGTCGGACCTTAGCGCAGGCTTTTCTTTATTTCCCTTTAGACAACATAGATGGCGCCGCTGCGCTACATTCCTTCCCGGTACAAAAGATTGGTGAGTGTCCTCACTCACATGCGACTATACTATACATGCAGGCAAGTACAGGCACGGCCGCTGTACAGGTATGCCACACACAGCAATGTTCCGTCGAAGCATTCATTATTGCTTCTGTGCTAAGTCCACTAGCCTGAACAGCCCATGTCCGGTCGAACTGTCACAGTCGCGTGCGATCACCGTGGACTTCTTGCGGTGATCTGTCGTAGTCTTTATTGGAGCACGCGCACGCACACTCCAAACACATCACCTGTACACGCGCACACACACACACATGCGGCACTTCGTGGTTCTCTTGGACGCGTTGACGCAACGTCTTTGCAGTTCGTTTGTGCAGATTTTGTCCTGCTGTGTTCCTCTCCGCGACACATACACGTACACCACTTCACACGCGCACATTTGTCGACTAATAGTACACAAAGTCGTCTCGCCGCGGAGGCACTATACGACGATTGTTCCTGCCTGTAGTCGAAGCCTGGTCATCACCTGGCACAGTGTCCGATGCATCGAAGAATTCTTCGCCGTCGCTATCAGATGGCGGTTCATTATGCTGTGTAGTCACTTCTGGGCACGGTTTCGTTGCATCAGCTGTACCGGTGGCGGTGAGCTCATCGGGATTGTGTTCTGAGTCGGCGTCTGAGTCGTCTTCACGCCCGACGTAGGGTTTGATCCGGTTGACATTGACAATGTCACGACGTCCACGGCGACTCTCTAGCTCCCAATCGTTTTCCGCTGTTTGTCTCACGAGGCGAAAGGGGCCATGGTAAGGACGTAGAAATTTCGATGTGTGGCCTCGCTTGGATGCAGGCATACGTACGTATACGAGGTCGCCAGCAGTCAGGGTTTGTGTGCGGTGTGTTTTATCGTACCGCAGCTTGTTCACCTCTTGTGCTCTTCGTTCTCGCTCAAGCACCAACTCTCTAGCATCCCTCCACCGGCGCCTTGTTTCCTCATTCATTGTACCCGTTGCCTCTCCAGGGGATATATTCAGTGCCGCATCGATCGGCAGTGTTGGTTCGTGCCCGTATAGCAGGAAGAAGGGGGAGTAACCAGTTGTCTCATGTACGGATGAGTTATAGGCGAACGTCACGAAGGGGAGAAATTGGTCCCAGTCGCGGTGGTCTGATGAGACATATTGGCTAATCATCTCGGCTAGCGTCCGGTTGAAGCGCTCGCAAAGGCCGTTTGTTTGAGGATGATATGCTGTTGTGCGTGTGTGGTTCGTGTGAGTGATACGGAACAGCTCTTCCATCATATCAGCCAGAAAGTGTTGCCCTCGGTCTGTGATTACTTGCTCCGGCGCTCCATGCCGGAGGACTATTGCTTCTAAGAATGCCTTTGCAGCGTGTGCAGCTGTTGCTTCCGGAACGGCCACAGTTTCCGCCCACTTGGTGTGATAATCGATCAGCACTATCACATGTCGATTTCCTTCTGAGGACTGTGTTAAAGGACCCAAGAAGTCCATCCCGAGCCGCTGAAAAGGGCGACCAGCGGGCGGTATTGGTTGCAGAAGGCCGGATGGTTTGGTCGGTGGGGTCTTACGCGTTTGGCAATCTGGGCAAGATCGTACGTATCTTGTTATCTCGGCGAACATTTTTGGCCAGAAGTAACGTTGGCTGATTTTGTTGAGGGTCCTATTCATGCCCAGATGTCCGGCTGTAATGTCGTCGTGACAGGAAACCAATATTTCGCGGCGAAGTGGCTTAGGTACTGCTAAGGCCAGTCGGTCTTCCTCAAAACCCTTCGCTCTTCTGAATAACACTCCGTCCTGTAGGCTGAAGGCTCTAGCTGACCGGCGGATTTTTCTCTGCACGGGCCTTTCTGGGTTCCTCAGGTGCTCGATAATTGGCCTTAAGAAGCGGTCCTCTTCTTGAAGTTTAATCGTCCTTTCCCTCTGGTCGTCTGCAAGGAGCAGCGGCATATCTTCACAAGAAGGGCTGGCATCACTTGTGTCATGTGGAAGGCGCGAAAGAGCGTCCGCGTTCGAGTTTCTGATACCTGGTCGATGTTTGAGGCTGATGTCGAACTCCTGAAGAAGTAAGCTCCATCGCGTGAGCCGTCCACTTGGGTTTTTGGTTGTCATGAGCCATGTCAGGCTTGCCTGATCGGTAATGACAGTGAAGGGGATCCCAAACAGATACGGTCGAAATTGCCTGACCGCAAATATCACTGCAAGGCATTCCTGCTCGGTGGTGCTGTAGTTTCTTTCCGCCTTATTTAGGTGCCGGCTAGCGTAACTGACCACATACTCTTCCGTACCGTTTTTCTGTACAAGGACTGCGCCGATCCCATACCCACAGGCGTCCGTATGGACCTCAACCGGTAACCCTGGGTTAAAGAGCCGTAGAACCGGCGAACTGGTTAGACTCTGCTTGAGCTTATCGAAAGCATTTTGGCAGTCGGCTCCCCATTCCCAGGTTATACCTGTTTTAGTGAGTTCGGTGAGTGGCCGTGAGATACGAGCAAAATCTTTTACGAAGCGTCTGTAATAGTTACAGATGCCCAAAAAACTTCGCACTTGCTTCACATTTTTTGGTGTCATTGCTTGCTCGATCGCGCTGATGTTGTTGGGGTCGGGTGTTGCCGTCCGTCCATCGATTATGTGACCCAGGTACTTAATACTGCTGGCCGCGATGTGGCACTTCTTTGGCTGGAGGCGAAGGCCTGCTGAGTCAAGTGCGCCGAGAACGTTTCTGAGGTCCCGTAAGTGCTCATCCGCGGTCTTAGAGAAGACTATTATGTCATCCAGGTACGCGAGGCAGACTTTCCAGAGCTGGCATGCTAGCACTTTATTAATCATGCGCTGGAACGTGGCAGGAGCGTTGCAAAGACCAAATGGGACGACGTTAAACTCGTACAGCCCCTGCCCTGTAGAAAAGGCGGTTTTTTCTTTATCAGCCTCCTGAATTGGGACTTGCCAGTACCAAGACGCCATGTCCAGCGTTGTGAAGAAATGGGAGCCTTGTAATCTGTCCACAACGTCGTCTACCCGAGGCAGCGGATGTACGTCCTTCTTAGTGACTGCATTTAGTCTCCTATAGTCTACGCAAAACCGCCATGCACCATCTCGTTTGCGAACGAGTACAACCGGGGACGACCAAGGACTGCTGGATTCCCTTATAACTCCTTTTTCCAACATTTCCGCCACCTGGTCCTGGATTCTTTGTCTTTCTGTTACAGAGTTGCGATAGGGATTCTGTCGAACAGGTTTTGCGTCGCCCGTGTTGATCTCATGCTCGACTACATCTGTATGCCCGAGGCTTGAGCCATGGTTGGCGAAGAGGTGTTCATATTCTTTCAACAGAGAGAGGAATTCCTGACGCAGGCTTCCACCTAGTTGGGTGCCATACTGGACTTCACTTATTCCGGACCCAGGGTGAGTCGGAGGCCTAACGCAGATCTCTACGTTCAGGAGAGGCGTTGTCCGCCCGAGTGCTGTTCCTTTGGCAATGGTTAAGGGTGTCGATCCTGGGTTGGCGATGCGGACATGAGTCGTGTTATTCTGGACATCAATTAGAGCACGGGCTACACTGGGATGAGGTCGATTTGGCGCACGACTTAAGGGCTCTACAAAGTATGCCCCATTTTTTTCGATGGTGACCGGAATTATGACCTCTGTGGAAGGTGGAATCTGTGTATGTTGTTGGCAGTAGAAAACTTCCGGGTTACCCCTCTCCGTTTTGATGTCATCTAACCGAAGTTTCATGTTGTGCCCCTGTAGCGTGACTGTTTGCTTTGGGAAGCTGATTATCATTTCTGAGTTTGCGCACAGGGGTATTCCGCCCAGTAGGTCGTAGGGCAGTGTATCCAGTACCAGGAAAGACTCTCGCAGCTCGACCGGGCCAATGCGTATGTCAAGAGCAACTTCGCCTGCGGCGCTGACAAGTTTTCCGTTTACGTTTCTGAGCATTGCTGCAGTCCTTTTTATTTCAGCCCCTATACTGGACACGAAGCTTTGCGACACGATGTTCATAGATGCGCCTGTGTCCACTATCATTGTGGTCTTTCGATTCCCCACTGACACTGGGAGAGTGACAAGATGAGATGCATAGCCTGCCTCCCCTGCGGAGTTCTCTTTTTTTGGAACGGGGGGAACTCGAGGACCCCGCCATCCTAGTTTCCCGATGGCTGGGCGCCTTGGTCTACTGTGGGCCCTAACGGTGTTTGGCACTGTCGCATTATATGTCCCGATCGCCCACATCGGTAGCACAGGACTTGCCCCGCCTGATTTCGTGATTGTCGTCTCGGGAACCGGCGTGGCACGGGTTGGGCGAGCTGTTCGACGGCGCTTGTTAGGGCTTTCACGCTTTCCTGTAGAGCGTCAAACATTTCGGCTGTTACGACTCGTGCGGCCGATTCCTCATGCCTGGGAGGCATTTGCCAGTTGTGCTCTAATGTTGCGCCCCTTGTACTATTGCGGGCATCTGGTAAGAACGGTGAGGCTGCTGCAAAGCCTGGCAGGGGGTGAGTGGGCATGGCCGCCATAGCGTGTTGGGCCATGGCCCCTACGTGCGTCAAACGTTGCAATTGCTGTAAGAACTCGGCCGGCGTCTTTGGGTTAGATATGGCTACCCTTTCCATCATTTCCGGCCGCAGGCCCCGCAACAAGGTGCGTACTTTTTCGGAGTCTGTCATGGTGGTACTGGCTCGCGCGCAAAGCTGCAGTATGCTTGACACGTACTCTCGCGGGGTTTCACCGAGCTGCTGCCGTCTCTCGTGCAGTTGGATAAAGGCCCAGTCCCTGACGTCCTCTCCGGCAAAGCTATCGCGAAGGGCCTGTTTCCACTGATCCCAAGTTTCGTGTTGGCGCGTACGGTCTTCGCGCAACATGGCACTATACCATCGGCGCGCCTCGTCGTTAAAGGCGAAAATCAGATTGTTTGCCCTTTGTTCGTCCGACCATCCCACCGCCGTCGAGTACCGCTCGTATAGGCGCACCCAGTCCTCCAAGTCCTCGTCGGCTTTCGCGGAGAAGCGCGGGGGAGGGCCATAAAGCCTGGCTTGCTGCTGATCGTTATCGGCCCCTTCCATGATGGCGATTTTCACCACACGATTCCGCAGAATACGTTCGCTATAACCTTTGACCATAAATGTAGCCTGGTTCTATTGTGGGGTCCTTTTTGTGGTGGACCCGGCTGCAATCCGGAATATCTCGTCGAACCTCTCATTAAGGGACCTCGGCTCGTGTTCCCACTCGGTGTTCTGCCATTTCTCATTGGGGTCAATGAGCGCTGAACTAGTTTGCGCTTTGGCTCGCTTCCTGCGGTCGCGCCGTTGCAAGTTCCGTGTTTTTTTTTCGTTATCCATGCTGAATCTGTGTACCCCCGCAACTCCACCACTTTGTCGCGACTACGAAAACACACTCAGTTGCGACGAGGGGGACGAGTAACTCAGAGGAGACGGGGTTGCTCTGGGTGGGACCCGACTGCTTTAGGTCCGACCGGGGAGGCTAAGGCAACAGTGCGCCGCCGCGCATGAGTTAACGGGGGTTGCTGGCCCTTTCGGAAAAGCGAGGACTCATCTGGCGAACCAGTGCCCGTACGCAAGTCCGTCGGTCCGAGCGTGGGGAACCTACGCGAACTCAACCGAGAACCATCGGGTCAGTGAGGGCTCGTCTGGCAGCCAGTGCCCATACGCCAACTCCGACGGTTCACGGCAAGCTAGGGGAGTGAAGGACAAGGTCTACACGCTCCCAACGCTCCGGGGGGTTTCTCCTCCTTCGTTCCCGGCGGCCGCCTTTTATCCCATGCGCCTCGAGGTCAGCGACGCTGCAAGGCCGGCCCTACTGCGACCCTCGTGAAAATAGCGCTTCGTTATTCTGACCCGGGTCAGAATAAGGAAACGCTATTTTCACGCAACTTGGCTTGGATTTGTGAAAGATTGTGGCTTTTCGTTGAAAGTTTACATCGCCGGTTCAGGCAACCTGTGGGCGCTTGGGCAGCTTGGGTAGAGTGTAGCTTGGGGATGTTTTCTTGCGTATTTGTGATCGGCGCGGTGTTTGTGTGGTGGGCGCGGACGCTGTGATTGTGCTTGTCGTTTGCCAGTGTGCTTTTCGAACGTGAATAGTTGGCATCAGTGTTCGCATCAGTGTGTTTGGAACCGGTACTGTGGTTCGCCTGAGCTTGCGTGGTCACTACGATGTCTAGGGCTCTCATGAACCTGTTTCGGTGTTCTTTGCAATTCATATTTGATCTGTTTTCGTGCGGTACGTGGACGGTGGTAGCATTGTGGTAGTCCGTAGTTGTGCACATTTCTAGGGAAGTTTGTTTTGTGCGTTGCACGGCCGTTCTTACCCGCTCGGCAACCTGCTTCGCGTTGTGCTTTTGCGCATATTCGTCGAAAGCTTAATTTTATAGGCGTAATGGCATCGAACTCGCCGTGGCTTAGCTGTTAAATGCACGGTACTTGAACCACTTCGTCGTTCAGAAAAGCCACTGACCAGCCTCGATTTCATAGTACGGGCATCACACGATGTAATTTCGATGTCGATCCAGTCCAAGTTTCCTAATCGCGATTTACTTATTTGCGCTAGATGCGGAGGCGAGTCAGTCACGGTCCAGAATTTCGATTTCAATAGAAAGTGCCTATGTGACACCCGTATTGGTCACTGCATGCGCAAGCCTCACTATTCACATCCACGGCTACACGATCGATAGTTCTATGTGTCAAAACGTTCGACTTCGTCACCACCACGTTGCTCGTAAGAGCATGCGGCTCGCACCCCACGGGTTCTACGCATGGAGCAACGTGTGGTAGCGGGCTAGTTGGTATTCCATACTTAAAACTGTTCAACGCGAAAGTAGACAGCAACGCTGGTGAGGCGAGGACTAGCGCTGACATCCAACTGAAATTTATCACAACTCTCAAATATATTGCCTACACCCAAGATTAAAACAACATGCTTATGCTAAAAAAAAAAAGAGGTCAAGCATGAAAGCACAGTGAGACCGTAAAAAAAACAACAAAGGCGGTACAGCACATGCTAATGAATCCAGATAAGCCAGTTCTTTATCAGATAAGAATAATGAAGGTTGCTGGTGCCATCATGAGGGTGAGCCACAAGAACTCGTGTTTTCTCGAACAGAGGCTGGCAACCGTATTTGTAATAATGAGAAGCCATAAAAACTTCTCTATCCATAACGTTGCTACCCATATTTTTTACTTTTTGCCACTGTAATCATATGCTTAGGAAGCTGCCTGTTTGACCAAAGCACCGAATAAGCAATCTCAGTTATGTGTTCGAACTAGAGCCGTAGAAGGACCTTCGAGCCATTGCCAAGTTATGCACTGTAAAAGTTTGTTGACTGCGTAATAGGCGTCGTTTACAGCGTGTCTTTGTCCTGTGAACACAGCTACATTGGTCAAAGAGGTAGATGCCTAAATATACCATTACAGAAACATTTTCAAAAAGTAAAAAACGTGGAAAGGGATGGTTTTTTGGCTTCTCATTGTTCAGAATGTAGTTGCCAGTCTCTGTTTAAGAAAACAAGCTTTTGCAGCTCACCTTCATGATGGCATTGATGTTGTAAGAATAGCTAAAGGAAGCTGTGTCAGTAAACCTTCAATATTCCTATCTGATAAAGAACTCGCTTACCTGGATTCATCGTCATGTGGTATTCTGCCTTACTTGTTTTTTTATATTTACACTGCACTATCATCCTTCACTTCATGTTATTTGTTTCTAGCATAAGCATGTTGTTCTTATCTTGGGTGTAGGCTATATATGTCTTGGGTGTAGGCTATATATTGTGTTGTGTTAAATTTCAGTTGGAAGTCTGCGCTTGTCCTCGTGTCACCTGTGTTGCTTATCAACTGTCATGCTGAGCAGCTTTAAGTCTGCACATGGATGCATTTTATACATGTTAAAATGGACAGCACGAAAAAATGAGAACACAAGAAGAAATACACACCACAGCACCATCTTGCAACCAACTTTATAAGAAAGCTCACCATTAGAAGCAAACCAGAAGTCTCAAACTCGTCTGAGCTAGCGGGCCGCAGTTACAAAATTTAGTCCTGCAAAGGCCGGGCCAGTGCAGACATTCCTTAACACAGACAATAAACAGTGCTCTTCATAATAACCAACTAGTGGCAGTTATTTTTCTTGATTTAAAAAAGGCTTTCCACACTGTCGATCATGGCATCTCACTAAATAAGTTGTGCTTATGGGTTTTGCAACAGTGAACTTGATTTTTTTCCCAGTTATTTTGGTAATCGAAATCAAATCGTACATATAACATAATGTCATGCCCTCAGCATCTTAGTACAAGAGTACCGCAGGGTTCAGTACTTGGTCCCCTGTTTTTCACAGTTTATACAAATGACTTGCCCCAAACTTTACAACTCGCTGATATATCAATGTACGCTGATGACACCGCTTTGATAATTACAGGTGACAACATGAAGGAACTAGGGGAAGAAGCCGAAATCGAGCTTGCTATTGTTTCCGAATGGTTCGTTGCCAATAAACTAACCATTAATACTACAAAAACTAAATATACCGCTTTCCACTCACGTTCAAAAATTATCTGTAATGGCTCTGTCCCACTGCATATAAATCAATGCCCACTCGAACTCACTTACTGATATACCTATCTTGGCGTTATTCTCGATCACCATCTAAATTGGCAACGTCACATGAAAGCGCTTTGTTCAAAGTTGGCATCTGGTTGTTTTGCTCTTTCAGGCACGGGAACATTTTCCAAGGAACATTCTCCGCACCTTGTATTTTTCATTTTTCCAATCTCACCTAACGTACTGTATTGAGTCATGGGCATAGACATTCAATGCGTACCTAGAACCTATTCAACGTCTACAGAAACGAGCCATCCGATCTAATAATTTCTCGCGGGGAAGTGAAGCAAGTAAACCAATCTTTGCTAAACTACAAATCATACCATTCTATTTCTTACGCAAAATAAGTATGGCGAAGTGCATTAGTAGTATAATTAAGGACAACTATCTCTTGAAACATACCAATATTGCATATGCCCAATCGTCCAACAAGAAACAAAAAAATTGGCAACTTTAATATCCATTGGCTAGAAATTTATATGGCTAGAGACTAGTGGAAGTTATTGTTGGTATAAAAATACGGAACGACGTACCACTTGAGAGAAAACAAAGCAAGAACGTTTCACTCTGGTTAAAAAATTCAGTTTACAGCAGATGTCATCCGGGCATGTATAGACACTTATGTCACGGGCACAACCTGTAGATACATACATATGATTTTTTTTCTTGCTTTTTCTCTCTCTCACTGTTATGCTTACCACACTTAAGTTAAAAATGACCTGTCTCTTTGTTCTACTATATATTCTGTCTGTTATATTTTTGTTTTTTTTTCCTTTTTTTTTGCTGCTATTGCTAATTTTTTGTATTGTCATTGACGATCGAAACTATCAATTACATGTCTGTAAATTTACATTTCGGTAATTACATGTCTGTAAATGGCCCCAATACTAGCCTTCGGCTAAGGGACCATGCAGTGTTTGCAATCGATCTGTATTTACTTCATCTGTATAAACTTCAACACTTCATTTGGAGGGGGGGAGGCAAAATGTCAAGTATTGTCACTTAAAAGCAAGCCTTAAGTTGCTCGGAGGATTTCACGAGAGACGGACGTGTCGCCCGCGATGCCCCGCTCGCCCTACAGGACGCGCTCGTGCCTCTCGCCGTCGGCGCACCGTGACGGCTACCTCGACTGCCATGCCGTGCGCCTCTCATCGGCGGGGCCTTCGCCGCCTCGTCACCGACGTGCATTGTGCCCCTGGCTGAATCGTGGACCCGTCCGTGAACTCCTGTGACCTGCTCCCCAATCTTTCCTGTCCTCTCCTCTCTTCGTCGTGCCTGTCGACTTCTGATCACTACCTTTCCTATTTTTTTCTGCTTTTCTTTTATTCCCACCTTACCCCTACCCCTACAGGGCGCTTAGCCGTGTCGCCAATGGGCAGACAGAAATTAGCGCCCTTTTCCTTTCTCCCCCAAGAACAACTAGTAGTAGTAGCAAGCCTTTTCCCATATCTCATATATGGGTCATCTCTGAAGGAGATTTGTCATCAAGATTCGAGAAAGATGACGATATCGACTTTCAGAATGGCTAAAACTACAAAATAAAAGCTTTACTCCACGTTGTTGTTTTGTCTGCATGGAGTGCTCCAGGAACAAATGCTTGAGACCAGTCACGTCTGTGTAGCTTACCCAAACAAAGCGTTATTAGGTGCAACAGGCGAGAAAATTGTGTGAGTACCATTTAGCAAGGTCACACAACTTTCGTCCTTGAGAAATACAAAATAACTGCTGAAGTTCTAAACACGCTGGCTTGATACCTTGCAAAGCTTAGCTGTGATGCGAGAAGAAATGTCCACATTAACTTCTCGTGTAGAGACGATCCTCGTGGTCAATCACAGGTGCTCATCAGTCATCCTCAATCAGAGAGCTGACTTTTTAATTAGGGTAAAATATCAGATGAAGACAAGAGCAAGGTAGCTATCTGGGCGAGTTGGTCGAACTTCATCATAAAACAGTGCACACACACACAAATACAAAAGAAGGAAGCACTCGTGTCATGAGTTCTTCCTTCAATGAGGTACGCATTTGGCCTGGTTCGTTCAAGATTAACTGTAGAAACAGCGCTAAAAGACGGGACGAAGAAAGGACACAAACCACGGTGCTGACTAACAACAACAAAAAAAACAACCAAAAAATTTTTTTTGGTTGTTAGTCAGCGACTTGGTTTTGTGTCCTTTCTTCGTCCCGTCTTTTAGCGCTGTTTCTACAGTTCTTCCTTCTTTTGTGTGTGAGCTGTTTTATGATGAGGATGAAGACAGTCATGTGCGGGCTGAGTCGCTCAAGAAACGTCCATGGGACACGTGTTTGAGACCCCTGTGACCAGTGCCCATGTGTTGTTTTCACATCATCCACAGCAGAATTGTGCACCCTCAAAGATCAAAACAAGGTTACAAAAAATTAAGGCATATTTGCACTAATAGTGCGAAGCCAGAAGGAAGTGCGGAACTGGGCGGCCTTATTTGTTTCTCTTCAGTTTTCATTTTTTTTCCTTCCTTTCTTTATTTCTTTTTCTCTCTTCTCTGTTTTTCCTGTCTTTTTTTCATAAATTTTTTCTCTTCGCCTTTCTCTCTCTCTTCCTTGAATCTTTCTCTTTCAGCACTTCTCTATAATTCTTTCTATGCTATGCTTTACCCTCTCCCCTCCTTCTTTCCCTGTTCCTCAATTCCCTTTCCCGCCCTCTTCCTACACTGTACTATAAAAGGCTATGGTATGCTCTACTAGCATGCCTGGATAGCTGAGTGGTTACGACACACATCTTCAAATCATTGGTATGTGGATTCGAATGCTACCTCACCGAGAAACTTCTGTGTCTCGAAATGTCTGGTGCACACCAGAAATGTCTGGTGTGCTGTGACATGCATGAAGATGATGGCATGATGTAATGTGGGCAATTTTGTGAGCTGTAAAAGAAAGGTGGAGGTATGGGCTAGTTAGTATGTCATGATGTAGCGCGAATTCAGGACAAGGACGCTCCTCTTTGTGTGCCTTGTGTCGTTCCTTGAGTTCACGTTATAGGTATCATCCTGTAAAAGAAATTGTGAGAAAGACAGAGTGTGTCAACACCATGAGGAAAAGCAAGATGACAAGCTAGATTCTTCCTTTAAGAAAGAAATTATGTCAGCCAAAGTGCACGAGCGTTGGCTCAGCCTCGTATTCAACCACCTTTGAGGAGGAAATCCCACAGAGTACTAAAGTTGCACGCAAAATAGGAACGTTAGCTCCACCTTACCTCTGCCCGCCAGATTCCTACGAAGAGTATTAGCTCACCAACAAAAAAATGGCTGATAGTTACATGCATGAAATTCCAGCACAAAGAAGGGTGTCTTAAAATGCACATATTATTTTTTGTTCCACATGCGTGCCTCCTGATGAGTGGCTGGAGAGTCTCAGTGCTGCATGCTTGGCCTATTTCTACTTCTATTTGCTTTGCACGAGAGTGCTTAATATATGAAATCAATGTCTTACAATGACTCAATTCTGAAAGCTGGCTTGCCACATGTATTGAACTGAAAGTAAAAGATATGTGCTGTGCTTTAATTGTACCGTGCTTCACATATCGCTGCAGGTAGCAGGAGAAGGTTCATTGTCATTTAAAATATGGCAGACACTGTATCTTGTCGCAGCTAGATTTATTGTTGTCCTCTCCGTGAAGAGGTCCCCACCAGTACCTAAAAAGCACCCATACTTTTGAAGCCTTACATACTGAGTGCCTTGTCTGGAATTACATTCTTGGTATGGCAAAGGTGCTAAGAAAGCATGTGTTCCTGGAAAACAACCACAAAGTGGCTCGTAAAAGCCTGCCTTCAATGTGTCTTATTCCATTATTTGTTTACCATGCTACACAAATCACTGACGCACCTACGCTCTTGCCTTCTTGCAGAACGAGCTCGTAAAAACAAATTTTGTGATTCGTTCACATTATGTACGAAAAAGTTGGTTTCCTCGATCTCATACCGGTCAGCTTCAATATAGAATGTGACATTCTTGTGTGCCATAAAATAAACTGCTATTCATGCCTTAATTTCCTCTATGGTTTTGTTGATGCCAGGGGTGCATGTGTAGTCTGTCTAGCCATGTTTTATGAAACAGCACAGAAAAACAAACTTTCTTCTGTACGGTAAAAGTACAATGAAACAAGCCCTGGAGGGAGTATGGCCTAAGTGACAAATTGCTAGTGGGGTTTTTTCTACGTTGAACAGAATTATGTGGTTGCATCAACAGAGAAACAGATAAAAACCAGCACCAAGGTGAGGAGCAATACTGCATGCATTGATGCCCTGCTGAGTATAATTATTTCCTATTGTTATTACTAATCCTTCCAATCATTTTTTAGCATGTGTCTATGCCAAGCATCTTCGGATACACAATAGGGCTAACACATCCTGTGTCTTTGGCTTCAGTCAAGCTCTAGCTTTTTTGCAGCCCTGCCTGCTTTACAAAAAAAAAAAATATACAGTATCCTGTTTCAAGATGGGGCTGTCCTGCATTTACATGGACTGAATTAAGCCGTGCAGTTTCTTTATGAGGAAGAAATCGAACAGCATCATAAAGAAAAAATGGGGTGAAAATGACAGACACATGTTGTGTCTGTTGCCTTCTCTCTATTTCATCAACAGTGCTGTTTGATTCCCTCCTAAAAAAGGTGTATTCAGTAGTACACCTGCAGCGTGTGCTACCAAGCACATTCCAGACAAAATGCACAACAAAAGTTGATGCAGTGAAGCCGGCAAAGTTCTCTGTAAATGTTGCTTGCGGCTGCAGAAACTACTCACAGCACACCTTGAGTACGTTAATTCTTTACATCTAGACAATCTCACGCAAGACATAGATTACACACTGCAAATTAAACAAGTAATGCAAAGTATTTAACTGTGCTTACAAGGCACACCAACAATGCTTCACTGCATAATTACTTATGTTACTATAAAGGCCACTTGACAATTATATGTCACACAATTATTATTTATAATAGTGTAGTTCATTGCATAATTACATTGTTGTTTTCACTCGGATGTGTAGAGAAGGTGCGAGTGAATAAGTCATCGCAAGGGAGAAATTCAGACAGAGACGGTAATATTGAAAGCTTAGATAACCAAATCAATAGCAGTTCTGAATGCCTGATGAGTAACGTACAGTTACCACTGGATTGTACTATGACTAGAGACAACGCATGTAAGGTTTCATCATAGTCAGCCTATTTATGTCCCCTGCAGGGCTTCTTTTATTTAGCTCCAGTTAGCTGCGAGAGCCATTTTACGCCTGCAAATTTCTTAATTTCGTATCATACCATCCAACCTTCTGACATCCTCTGTTATATATGTTTCCCATCTCTTAATATCCAATCCGTCGCTCTGACTGATCGTCAATTATCCGTCCCCCACATGACGTGACCTGCTCCATATCACTTTTTTTTCGCTGAATTTCAGCTAGAATGTCGGCAGCTGCCCCTGTTTGTTCTCCAGAGTCCACTCTGCTCTCTTGCTAGATATGATAATGTTACACCTCTCATCTTCCGTTCCATCACACACTGCGTGGTTCACAACTTCTTTTGAGTTTCCTTCGTTATCTTCCAAGTTGCCATAAAGACCTCTGGTTGTACTTCCTCGGCCGTGACAGTGCCCTTCTTAGTATACTTCACTGCACAGCAAAAATGCTTCACCTCAACGCATTTTGTGTGATTCACCGCATAACATTTTCATCCTCCAGTGAAGCTCAGAAACTTGTCAAGACAACCTAGGCTACAGAAAAGCTATTATTATGCATGTGGACTGGGCTACACATAACGCTATATATGTTACTTTACAAAACGTTAAGGGTTAGAGCAGGTAGCAACAGTTATGACGGTGAGTCAAAACAAATATGCGAGCATGCAGCATGTATCCAGCAAGATTGATGAAACCTGCTCATTGGTTTATTATTCGAAGCATATAGCTGCGCAAGCCCTCATGTGCGTGATTTCATATGGCATGTGCATGACTGGCATTTAAACATTCATATAATTTAAATATGACAATGGAGATTTCGAATGGAGTGCAGCTGCAATATGCTTTGATGCCAGAAGGGTTGAATTGAAGTCTTCAGTCATAAAACTAATTTCTGTAGAATTGGGAAAACAAGTGTGATCACGACAATTTTGGACTTATGATCTCAGGTACATTAGATATATGGAGAAGCTATATGTGCAGCAAAATCGCTTCGGGAAAAATTAAACATTAATATCTGAATCTGGACTTATAAAAAATTAAAGGCAAGAATGCTGTTTACATACTGGAAAAAGGTTTATCTAATCTTGATTATTGTAAATTAGGCAGAAATTCTTCAAGATGCCAATGGTGGCTCTACCACTCGAGATCAGGGATCCAAGCATACAGAAGTTTCCAGGATATCATATATTTATAAACTTCAGTACATTATTATTCTTGTTGATATATAGAAACAATGGGTATTATAATACTTTTCAAAATTTATATACAAAACAACATTCGGGGTCAGTCTGACCCTGAATGCTTAGTAATAACCCCAACAAGTTCTGGCAGATAACCAACCCTAACTCATCCCTTGGCATCGGAATTTCTAAGGACTGTGAAATTTTATCCGACCTAGACTTTGCCAATATGTTTAATTCTGTTTGTTCATGTTTTTACAACTGAACCTCTCATGCATTTTCTTGCATGCTGCTCCTGTCATGCCTTCAATGCCTGATGTTATTTTTTCACCAGTCAGAATATCTGCACTAAGTGACATTCATAATTAAGTTATCCTCATCAGCCAGTGCTGATGAAATCACCTCAAAGGTTTTAAGAAATGTCAAGTACAGATCTCTGCCATGAATCTAAACCTGCTGTTCTCACGACCATCGCTACCAGGCACTCTTCCAGACGAGTGGAAAAAGAGCAAGGTAGTTCCAGTCTACAAATCAGGTAACTGCCAATCGCCCTTAAACTATTGCAAACATGTCCCATATCCATCACTGGTGTCGTTTGCAAAATCATGGAACACATCATATTTTCACATGTTATGAATTTTTTGAACAGCAATAACTTTTTCCATCTGTCACAACATGGCTTTCATAAGGGTCTATGGTGCAACTCAGCTTCATTTCTGACCTCTACCCAAATCTTGATAATAACATATACTTTTTTTTACTTTGCAAAGACATTTGATAAAGTAGCTCATCAACGATCACTAGCTTGCACTCTAATGTCATAACATGGATGAAATAATTTTTTCGTAACCAATCACCATCTGTCATTATTAACAGTACTGCTTCATAATTTCTCCCAGTAACATCAGGCGTCCCCCAGAGTTCAGTTTTACGTCCCCTCTTATTCTCATATGAGTGGTCTACCATGTCTCCTCTCACATTCGAATGTTTGATGACTGCGTTCTTTATTGATCTGTCAATAACAATAACATTCGCATTTTATTGCAGAATGATTCATTCTGAATGATTTAATACTAAGAACTGGTGTGACCAGTGGATCATGGTCTTAAATACTTAAAAATGTAAATCCATGCCAATTTCTCACAGCCATAATCGATATCACTTCCCTTTCAGACTTGACAACACCTCCATTGACAGTGAACTAATTCAAGTACTTTAGGCAGTAACGATCATACATGACTTCAATCAACTGCATGATGCTATGGTAAAAATGTAAACAGCGCTTACTTAAACACACGACGAAGGAAGATAGACACGTCGTGTGTTTAAGTAAGCGCTGTTTTACATTTTACCATGGAACCTCACCAACTCGCCCAACTTGCGTGTCTTCTTCTGCATGATGCTCTCATGTGACCAACATCACATCATCTACAAGCAAACTTCAGGTTTTCTGAAACGTAACACTTGCGCGGTTCTCAACATGTAATTTTACTCGCATACAAAACATTGCTTAGACTTAAACGTGAATATCCCTCACCCTTATGGAATTCTCACCAGATCGATCTACCTCAGCAGCACTTAGAATCCGCACAAATCGCGTCGTAAGGGATATTTATTCATCATTCTCATTCGATATCAGCGTTCGTCGTTAAAAGCCGATTCTGGTTTGGACCCCTCGCACAGGAGTCCTCAAACGTTCTGGCTTTGGAGACCTCAACACGGTTTTTCCAGGTGCCGCGGAACCCCTAACTTTTTCTTGGCACGAAGACATCGAAACCGGGGGGATGACGCCTATCTTCCTCGCGTGCAACCACAGTATTAACACTGCCTGCGTTGGCCTCTCTTTCTTTAATATCGAAGGCCATACGCCGTTGATGAGAGCTCCCTCGCCGCTCGCAGTCGCCGCTCAAAACCGCCGCCCGACCATACACTGCATGCTACAGCACCGCACAGCGTAAGCATGTGTTCACGCAAACGAAGTGCCCGGACGTACAGAGGCCTGTCTTATTTTTTGCAAAATGAAAAGGAGGCATGCCCATCGCACAGCGACAGCGGCCATCGCCGATACACTGGTGGTAAAGCTAACCTAATGACGGGTCCGGGTCCGCATAAGTCGTGCAAGTTTCATGGCACGCACGTACTAGACGACGAGTCTTTAATTCTGCTACTACGCGGGTTTCTCGCTGCCCGCAGACGCCCGATATGCGGATGCGGCGTACGATATGGCTTCGATCGTTAAATGCAAATGCAATGCAAATTTGCATGTCTCAATAAATAAATTAGTTGCGAATGGGACTGAAACGGGAGCGGGTTGTATTCGTTCTGGCCGCTCACGGAACCCTAAGATCTATGTCCGTCACTGAACCCCTGGGTTCCCACGAAACACAAGAAAAGCTAGAAAACTTCTACTAAACATCTAGAAAGGAAACTCCAAAAGTATATTAGAAGTTTAGTTGAGATGTTATTTAGACGTAAGCAGCTTGAAAACTTCCTGTAGCTGTGCTAACGCCACGTTATTAGAAGTCTAGAAAACGGCTTGCAAGAATTCTAAAAAACTTCTTGCTAGATCTTTTTAAGAGCTTTTTTAGACATTTATTTTTCATGCAAACCAGCTTGTTGAGGAGCTTGCCCTAGTCAATTCGTTGCATCATGCAGCCTTTTGCAATCACGTTTTAGCTGTTCACTGTCAAGCGTAATAGGTAAACGGATGCCTGCGTAATATGGCGTCACATTAATTTCTGGAGCTACTCTAGCGAGCAGGATTGATAATTAAAAAAGCAGATGTTCAGGGGAAGATGGAAGCTTGACGAGATGACAAATTCTTCGACACGGGGTGTCGCTGGAGCCATTTCGACAAGCGGACTTGTCAATTCACAGCTTTGAAGAAGACAAGTTTGCTTCGAAGCGCTGACTCCAGCGACACCCCGTGTCCAAGAATTTCTCATCTCTTCAAGCTTCCATCTTCCCCTGAACTTCTGCCTCTTTTGACTTACCAATTTTGCTCGCTAGAGTAGCTCGAGAAATTAATGTGACGCCATATTACGCAGGCATCCCTTTACCTGTTACGCTTGACAGTGAACAGCTAAAACGTGATAGCAAAACACTGGCATGATACAACGAATTGACTAGCGTGTTGCTGGAGCCAACATTTTGACAAACTAACTTGTCTTCAAGTTCCAGCCTTGAAGAAAAGTCCGCTTGTCGAAGCGGCTCCGGCGACACCCTGTGTTCAAGAATTTTTTATCTCAGCAAAATTGGTGTACTTCTGGCCAAAGAATAGTTAGCCCTATTTATTCAGACATGACATTGCCTTAATTCATTCTTCTCAACACATCTAAGCATTTCGATGTCGGGCCATTTTCATTACTTGTGTTTTATGGAATGCGTTATACCACGCTTCCAAAAGTAAATGCGAAATTCCAACAAATGTTGTTATCATGCATAACCTTTATTGTAGCAATTCCAAACAATATGTTGGCCACTTGACATAGGCTGGAGCAATGTAATTGATGACTTTGTTCAAGAACCTGCACGCAAAAGGCACAGTAAAGTATGTGTCTCAATCAATCAGACATCAGCACAACAAAAGTCGGAAGGCTGTCTTGGCAAACACACGAGCACAGCAGCAATACTTTGCTAAATCATCGAACATTTGTAAACGTCAATAGGAGCAGTTCAATGGCTTATTTTGTCTCAATGAAGTAAATTTAGATATGTTAAAGAATCTTAAGTAGGCAAAATTTAGAGTTCCTCTACAATGGTGTGTGTCAATAATATCGTGGTTTTGGGAATACCTGGAATTCTAATTTCCGCCTGCACACAAAAGGCACGATGAGCCAAGAAAATGTTTCAGTCAAGCATGCACCTACACCAGCAACAAAGAAATAAAACGAAACAAGAGGCTAGTTTGGTTAAACGACAACAAACACCGTAGCACAGGGCGACACTGGTTTAGGGAAAAATTCGCCCTAGTTGGTAGCACATGCAAAGAATTTTTTCGCATAACCAACACAAGAAAAAAAATGGAGACACAACATGTGCACTAACTTTCAGTAGAATGGTTTATTGCACACGAGGCAAACAGTTGCACAATGCCGGTGCACTCACACTGCACCAAGAAGCGATGCACCGAGATTTGTCTTTTTCCATTTCATTTTTAGATATACATAACACTCATAAGCTCACAGACTACTGCACATTCCAGAAAGTCTATTCTTTATCTGACAAGGACAGGGACAGAGTACTAACACAAGTGGTACGGATCTTTGCGATTTTGGCAGCTCATAGTATTATCAATCTCTACAGGAAAATGTAAGCCACCCATCATTGGCTTTATTTACAAGATTACAATGCTCCCTTAACCTATCATTCATGCAGCTGCTTGTTTACACGGCATACTGCTTACCGCAGGAAAGAGGTATCTGATAAGCGACAGTTTCTCCACATTCCACAAACCGCATTCTATGTCGTTTCTGGCAAGCAGTTGTCTTCTTCGATGCTTGGCTGCTAATTCTGCAAATCGATTTCAGCTTTCATGGAGCGGAAAAACTATTTGTACATTAGCAAGTGACATCAACCTTATTATGTAGTGCAAAATTTCGTGCAAGTGTGGTACAACAGCTATTCATTTTTCAGCAACATCACTGTTGGAATGGCAGACTAGAGCAATGGAGCGGTACTTCCTAATCGGGACCTCTGCGACTAACACCTTTGTTTGAGTGACGTGTTGTGTGTGAATCTTTCCAATGTTCTATGTGTTCCGTTGAGTTGTTGCGCTATTCAAGTACAGAATAAAAAGGTTGGCATCACGTGCTAATGTGCAAGTAGTTTTTCAGCTCCATGCAAGCTGAAATCGATTCGCAGATCAGCACTCAGGCACAAAAGACGACGACTGCCTGCAAGAAACAACATAGCACACAGTTTGTGGAATGCAGAGAAGCTGTCATTTATCAGATACCTCTTTCATGCGGTACGCAGTATGTCGGTAAATGGGGCACTGCAGGAATGATAGGGAGAGCATTTTTAAGAGGCGAGCGAATGTTGGGTGAGTTAGTGTCTCGACATAGTAGAGAGTTTTAGTGCTGGGTTCCCGCGGGCTTGGGGGCGCGCGGGCCCTTGCGCTCTTTTGTATTCTCGGTGGATGCGGCTGGGAGTACAAAGGAACGCAAGAGCGTGCGTACGCAGGTGGCTTGGGGTCCCCAGCGCTAAAACTCTGTAGTAAATACCATCGTAAGTAGCGCAACTAGACAGGACAACAGTGTTCGTCTGTTCCTTTCTGTTGTCCTGCCTAGTTGCGGTACATACAATGACATTTATAAGACAGTATTGTAATCTTGTAAACACGATGGATGTCTGGCGTTACAGTGTAGAGCATGTGAGTGGGAACCTTTCTTTCAGAACACAAATGTTTTATCAGCTAATAGAGTTGTACTAACGAAGTTGATAATAGAAGCTGCAAAAATTGCAATAGGGGGTATCAATTTTGTTAGCACTCCTCGACTGTCCTCGAATGAAGCACTGACTTTCTTGAACATGGAGTAGTTCGCGAAGTGATCAGTATGCCGTATATTTTGCTAAAATAAAGCGGAAGAAGACATCTCTCTGCATGACACCTTGGTTAAGCTTGAGGGCACCACCCCATTGTCTACAAGTGCCTCGTGGGCAATAAACCATTTTTTTTTTTAAGTTAGTGCACAGATTGTCCCTTTTCGGCTTTGTGTTGCTTATGTGCTAAAAATTTTTACCAAGTGTGTTGAGGTCACTTATGAGTACAGAAAAGATACTTTAGAAATTTCAACCACAGATACACAGAAGCACAACAGCAAAACCTAGTTAACAGTAGAAAACTTGTAACAGCCAAAGGAAAGTGCAGCTGAACAGTTAATATTTGCCCACACAATGCGCTTAAATTTAGGTATGTTTCAGAATCCCGGGTAAGCAAAATCAACGAGTTCCTCCACAACGGTGGCCTTCACAATCGTGTCGTGGTTTCGGCAATACTCAGAACTTTATTTTCATCCTGCACGCAAATGGCACAATGAAGTCAGCCAAGCATGTGCGTGCAACAGCTTACCCCATGTCTTTCAAAAATTATGACAAATCGGAACATTTTCGAAGCATATGTTTTGACGCCTTCTGCACATCCTTCTAAGGCCTCACAGCAAAGTTACTTGAACACGGACATGAGCTGGCGCTCTCATGTATAATTCGTTCAGGTGACCTGTCGGCGGGTTCAGGTGACGCACTTCCACATTCATCACCCTCAACACAGATTGTAACCAGGCAGGCATTATCTACGCTTTCAGTAGTTGAGTTTTGTGCTGAAAAGTTACTTTCAATATTTTGCATCGAGGCGGTCTGGCGAAAAAGCGGCTCAACTGCAGCATGAAGTCGGCGATGTTTTTGCCGACGCGATAGGGAGCCGATAGCTTTCTTTTTTCTTTCCATGGCAGACCCTTTCGCGCGGAAAGCTAAAAATGGCACTTACGTCTGTTGGGTGTCTGGAAGACAATGAGGTCCTGGAGTTTTGACACGAAAAAATAGCAGGACGAACAAGAAGCACATTCCGAAAAGACGGAGAAAGGATATTCAACTTGAAACGCTTGAAACTATACTGCGCAGTTATCGTCGGCGGCTTCGGTGGAAAGGGAGCGAGATAAGAGGATAAGAGCGAGAGCGGCGAGAGCGCCAGAGCGGCGTCACGGGCGGCCAATGAGAGGGCACGACATGATGACGTAGAATGACGAAGTGTGTGGCGACCAATGGCGACCATGGGTGGCGACATGTCTCGACCATGGCCTCCGAGATGGGGGGGGGGGAACGCATCTCGGAGGCCATGTCTCGCCTCTCGACGGCGGGAAGGTGAGGCGAGGTTGTGGAGAGGAAAAGACGCTTTTCTTCCGCCCTCGCTGCTAGGAGCGCGCCTCAGCAAGCATGGTCTGCGCGCGAACGAACTAACTGGAGATGACGCTCGAAGGGTCCGGGGGCACTCTCGGTCCCCATACTGCCCATACATTGTATCACATTTTATTTCATCAATTAAGCGATGGTGATCGATGTTCGGCGAATGATTTTGTATCATTCACGTGCATGGTGGGCTAAAAGATGGGAAAATTTGGTTTACCGATCTTCACATGTTGAAATGGGGAGAAATATAAACCCGCTACCCTTTCTTTTTATTGCGCATGCGGTTCAGGCGACCAATATTTGCGATTACGAACGTACCGAAGTTCATATGTGCGCATTTTAATGGCAAAAGCTCTAGAAAAAAATGTTCACTAAACGTTTTAAAAAACTTCTGTAAAAACGTTTTTTCAACGTCTTCTAAAAAACTTCTTGTGAAAAACGTTTATTCAACGTTGCATAATATACCTAGATGTCTGCATACCTTTTTAGTCGTTTCAAGAAGTTTTTTAGAGGTTTTGTGTTTCGTGGGTTCCGCGGAACCCAGTTTGAGACCCATGCCCTAGCACATTGTTCTCGTCTCGCGAACTTATCATTATATCATAAATTTTGTAACAGTTTACTTCGCCATAGACCCAACAATTAATCGACCCTTCGTGCATTTCACTGTGCACAGGCCATCAACTTAACGTCGCTCGCCCGAGTGTGCATACGTGCATACTGTCGCTTGCTCATCATCATTTTTCCATTGCACAGCCAAAGGCTGGAACGGCGGAACGGCCTCGATCCCCAACCACATCGCTCCCATCACCACCTCACCTGCATACTTTGCATCTTGAAACCCTTCTCTCCAGCTTTAGAATCTCTGGCATGCATTTAACTTTCTGGTAATGCATATCCAGTTTTTTTTTTTTTTAGAACCCATGCATATGTACCAGAGCAGTGTTACGGAATGGGCGCCTCCATTCCATTCCAATTCCATTCCGGGGAATCAGAACTTGCCGCAATTCCATTCCTTTCAATTCCTCGGAATGAAGAAACTGAGCCTATTCCCACTCCGGGAGTGGCTGGGCAGTTCAATTCCATTACTGTAATTCCTCAACGTAGGAAAGGCATCTTGATAGTTTTATCGAGTTAAGAATCAATGCCCCATAGCGCTGATGTCATCAGATGCATTAAGAACTGCAAAAGTACACAAAACACGTTACCAACGTTGAGGAATAGTAGCTTGGTGACATATCTTGTGCAGTACAACCACCCTACTAATTCCGATAGGGGCAGTATGTCATGGTCAGCATGTTTGAACGAATGGTGACGTTTTAATATTGCTTAATAGGTTAAGTGTGTTAGTGATTAAATGACGGCATAGCATACTTTTATACTGACAAAGTAGTATTCAAGAAGACTAAGCAGTTTCCCCGCATCTGGAGCAGTCGTGAATATGGAGAAAACTAAGATTTTGTTAATGGGGAATAAAACCCTCTAGATCTGCTGGTATTAGTTGGAACAGTGCACCGCTCGGGCACCTTGTGCCTTTGCATCGAATACGGAAACTGCACCACACTGCTCGTCAGCACTCACGCTTGTCAAGCGCGCCTCGCAATCATGGATGGGGTGAGGAGAACTTTCTGTGTTCGCCTGTGCGCAGGTATGCAATGTCTTCCTTGTTACAAAGGTTATTTATGTGTGTCAGGTACTAAACTGCTTGTGAGATAAAGATCAGACTATGCATAGATGCCACTTCCATGTTGGGGTATCAATGGAAACCAATGCGCAGGGATAATTTGTTTCTCCCTTTGGTATCTGCTGGGATAATGCATTTGTTTGTATACTAACTTCTGCCTTGGTTTGTTGTAGGCGCATTGCTTATTAATGTACCGTGCTTGTAATCAGCCAAGTCATTTTAAAAATACTGCCTTATTGTTAAATCAAGGCTCTGACTTACTAATGTTCGAAGTTTGAAAAACAGCACGTAAACGAAACGTGCTCTATTTTTGGAAAAAGAAGCAATTCCATTCCCATTCCATGCAAAAGGTGCTTACTTCCATTCCCATTTGTCCAAGCGTTGTCCCCATTCCACTCACATTCCATTCCGGGGTCGCGAAAATGTGGAATGATTCCGGAGTCATTCCAGTTCTGGAGTGGCAGCTCCTCAACACTGTACGAGAGCTTCTGCTTATACTTGACTCTTAAATGAGATACCCTACGGTTTTTGTGGAGCACTTGTTCGGAATGTGCTTGGTAGCACACACTGCAGGTGTACTATTGAATACAGCTTTTTTAGGAGGGAATCGAACAGCGCTGTAGATGAGATAGAGAGAAGGCAACAGAACATGTATTGTGTGCATCATTTTCTCCCAAGCTTGTCTTTATGGTGCTGTTCAATTTCTTTCTCATAAAGAAATGCATGGCTTAATCCAGCCCATGCAGATGCACCTACTAATTAAGACACCTGCTAAATGTGACCCAGCAAGCACAGCCCTAACTTGACGCAGGATATTTGGCACTATTGTGTATCAGAAGATTGCTTAGCATAGACACATGCTAAAAAAAATGAGCGGAGGATTTAGTCATAACAAAAGAAAATAATTATATTCAGGAGGGCGTAGATGCAATATTTTTTCTCACCTTGGTCTCTGGTATTTATCCGTTCTCTGTTGACACAATCACATAACTCTGTGTTTAAAACTAGAAAAGAACCCTGTTGTGAGCAATTTGTCACCTAATCCCTCCCCCCCTACTGGGCTTGTTTGAATGATCTTTACCATAAAGAATTTGTTTTTTTTGCTGTTTTCACGCAACATGGCTAGAGCAGTACGGGACTATGCATGTGCCCCATGGCGTCATCAAGCCAAGGCCGTAACTAAGGTGGGGGGGGTTCTGACAGCCCCGAAATTTTTTCATTCTTTAACTTTTCGGGTGATAGTCAAAT